>NC_069503.1:521326318-521626318 GCF_027579735.1 Bombina bombina
TGATATTCAGTCTTTTGTTCAGGCCCTGTCCAGAATCAGGTCTGTGTTTAGACATTCCGCTCCTCCTTGGAGTTTTCATTTGGTTCTTAAGTTTTTGCAGAGAGCTCCGTTTTAGCCCATGCACTCGGTTGACATTAAATTATTGTCTTGGAAGATTCTTTTTCTACTGGCTATTGCTTCGACACGCAGAGTATCTGAAATGACGGCCTTGCATTGTGAGTCTCCTTACCTAGTTTTTCACGCTGATAAGGCTGTTCTTCGCACTGGTTTGGGTTTTCTCCCTAAGGTTGTGTCTGATCGCAACATCAATCAGGAGATCGTGGTTCCTTCTTTGTGTCCTAATCCTTCCTTCTTCTTCAAAGTAATGATTGCTTCATAATCTGGATGTGGTTCGGGCTTTGAAGTTTTATCTTCAGGCCATGAAGGATTTTAGGCAGACTTCGGCATCGTTTGTTGTCTATTCTGAGAAGCGTAGAGGGCAGAAGGCTTCTTCCCCTTCTCTATCTTTTGGTTGAGGAGCATTATCCATTTTGCATATGAGACTGCAGGACATAAGCCTCCTCAGAGGATTACGGTTCATTCAACTAGAGCTGTGGCTTCTTCTTGGGCCTTCAAAGATGAGGCCTCTATGGAGCTGATATGTAGGGCAGATATGGTCCTCCTTATATAATTTTTCAAAGTTTTACAAAATGTTATGTTTTTGCTTCGGCTGAAGCAGCTTTTGGGAGAAAGGTTTTGCAGACTGTGGTGCACTCAGAATAGGGTCTGCCTCTCTTTACCCTCCCATTTTCATTCAGTGTCCTCTAGAGCTTGGGTATATGTTTCCCACAAGTAAGGAATGAACCCGTGGACTCTCCTCATATTAAAATTATGCTTACCTGATAATTTTTCCATCTGTATAAGGAAAGTCCACGGCCCCCGCACATTTTCTGCGTTGGGTGGACCTAAATTTTTTGTTTATTCTTCTGGCACCATTTATACCCTGATATTTCTCCTACTGTTCCTTGTTCCCTCAGCAGAATGACTGGGGGATGAGGGACGTGGGGGAGGGATTTAAGCCCTTGGCTGGGGTGTCTTTGCCTCCTCCTGATGGCCAGGTTCTGTATTTCCCACAAGGAATGAAGCCGTGGACTCTCCTCATACATATGGAAACAAAATTATCAGGTAAGCATAAATTATGTATTTTGCAATTTGAGGAACATTTGAGGACTAACATTTTTAAAATTCCACAGTAAAAAGTCCCCATACTTTGTGATATTGTAGAGGGGTCATTGTGTGCGATAGCTGTGGTGACAATTTGGTGGCACAATGGGAGATTTTGTTTTTATCCCCAAGTGAAATTGTTTGAATGTGCCTATTTTTGCAATTTGAGGGACATTTGGGGCCCAATATTTTTAAAATTTCACAGTACAAAGGCCCCATACTTTGTAATATCGTAGAGGGGTCATTGTGTGAGATAGCTGCGTGGACAATTTAGTGACACAATGGGAGATTTTGTTTTTATCCCTAAGTGAAATTGCCAGAAAGTGCCTAATTTTGCAATTTGAGGAACATTTGGGGCCCAATATTTTTAAAATACCACAGTAAAAAGTCCCCATACTTTGTGATATTGTAGAGGGGTCATTGTGTGAGATAGCTGTCATCAAAATTTAGTGGCAAAATGGGAGATTTTGTTTTTATCCCCAAGTGAAATTGTTTGAATGTGCCTATTTTTGCAATATGAGGGACATTTGGGGCCCAATATTTTTAAAATTCCACAGTAAAAAGTCCCCATACTTTGTAATATTGTAGAGGGGTCATTGTGTGAGATAGCTGCGTGGAAAATTTAGTGGCACAATGGCAGTTGTTGTTTTTATCCCTAGGTGAAATTGCAGCAAAATGCCTATTTTTGCAATTTAAAGGACATTTGGGGCATAATATTTTTAAAATTCCACAGTAAAAATTCCCCATACTTTGTGATATTGTAGAGGGGTCATTGTGTGAGATAGGTGCGGTGGAAATGTAGTGGCACAATGGGAGATTTTGTTTTTATCCCTAAGTGAAATTGCTGAAAAGTGCCTATTTTTGCAATTTGAGGGACATTTGGGGCCCAATATTATTAAAATTCCACAATAAAAAGTCTCCATGCTTTGTGATATCGTAGAGGGGTCTTTGTGTGAGATAGCTGTGGTGGAAATGTAGTCGCACAATGGTAGATTTTGTTTTTATCCCTAAGTGAAATTGCTGAAAAGTGCCTATTTTTGCAATTTGAGGGACATTTGGGGCCCAATATTTTTAAAATTCCTCAGTAAAAAGTCTCCATGCTTTGTGATATCGTAGAGGGGTCATTGTGTGAGATAGCTGTGGTGAAAATGTAATGGCACAATGGGAGATTTTGTTTTTATCCCCAAGTGAAATTGTTTGAATTTGCCTATTTTTGCAATTTGAGGGACATTTGGGGCATAATATTTTTAAAATTCCACAGTAAAAATTCCCCATACTTTGTGATATCGTAGAGGGGTCATTGTGTGAGATAGCTGCGTGGACAATTTAGTGACACAATGGGAGATTTTGTTTTTATCCCTAAGTGAAATTGCCAGAAAGTGCCTAATTTTGCAATTTGAGGAACATTTGGGGCCCAATATTTTTAAAATACCACAGTAAAAAGTCCCCATACTTTGTGATATTGTAGAGGGGTCATTGTGTGAGATAGCTGTCATCAAAATTTAGTGGCAAAATGGGAGATTTTGTTTTTATCCCCAAGTGAAATTGTTTGAATGTGCCTATTTTTGCAATATGAGGGACATTTGGGGCCCAATATTTTTAAAATTCCACAGTAAAAAGTCCCCATACTTTGTAATATTGTAGAGGGGTCATTGTGTGAGATAGCTGCGTGGAAAATTTAGTGGCACAATGGCAGTTGTTGTTTTTATCCCTAGGTGAAATTGCAGCAAAATGCCTATTTTTGCAATTTAAAGGACATTTGGGGCATAATATTTTTAAAATTCCACAGTAAATATTCCCCATACTTTGTGATATTGTAGAGGGGTCATTGTGTGAGATAGGTGCGGTGGAAATGTAGTGGCACAATGGGAGATTTTGTTTTTATCCCTAAGTGAAATTGCTGAAAAGTGCCTATTTTTGCAATTTGAGGGACATTTGGGGCCCAATATTATTAAAATTCCACAATAAAAAGTCTCCATGCTTTGTGATATCGTAGAGGGGTCTTTGTGTGAGATAGCTGTGGTGGAAATGTAGTCGCACAATGGTAGATTTTGTTTTTATCCCTAAGTGAAATTGCTGAAAAGTGCCTATTTTTGCAATTTGAGGGACATTTGGGGCCCAATATTTTTAAAATTCCTCAGTAAAAAGTCTCCATGCTTTGTGATATCGTAGAGGGGTCATTGTGTGAGATAGCTGTGGTGAAAATGTAATGGCACAATGGGAGATTTTGTTTTTATCCCCAAGTGAAATTGTTTGAATTTGCCTATTTTTGCAATTTGAGGGACATTTGGGGCATAATATTTTTAAAATTCCACAGTAAAAATTCCCCATACTTTGTGATATCGTAGAGGGGTCATTGTGTGAGATAGCTGCGTGGACAATTTAGTGACACAATGGGAGATTTTGTTTTTATCCCTAAGTGAAATTGCCAGAAAGTGCCTAATTTTGCAATTTGAGGAACATTTGGGGCCCAATATTTTTAAAATACCACAGTAAAAAGTCCCCATACTTTGTGATATTGTAGAGGGGTCATTGTGTGAGATAGCTGTCATCAAAATTTAGTGGCAAAATGGGAGATTTTGTTTTTATCCCCAAGTGAAATTGTTTGAATGTGCCTATTTTTGCAATATGAGGGACATTTGGGGCCCAATATTTTTAAAATTCCACAGTAAAAAGTCCCCATACTTTGTAATATTGTAGAGGGGTCATTGTGTGAGATAGCTGCGTGGAAAATTTAGTGGCACAATGGCAGTTGTTGTTTTTATCCCTAGGTGAAATTGCAGCAAAATGCCTATTTTTGCAATTTAAAGGACATTTGGGGCATAATATTTTTAAAATTCCACAGTAAAAATTCCCCATACTTTGTGATATTGTAGAGGGGTCATTGTGTGAGATAGGTGCGGTAGAAATGTAGTGGCACAATGGGAGATTTTGTTTTTATCCCTAAGTGAAATTGCTGAAAAGTGCCTATTTTTGCAATTTGAGGGACATTTGGGGCCCAATATTATTAAAATTCCACAATAAAAAGTCTCCATGCTTTGTGATATCGTAGAGGGGTATTTGTGTGAGATAGCTGTGGTGGAAATGTAGTCGCACAATGGTAGATTTTGTTTTTATCCCTAAGTGAAATTGCTGAAAAGTGCCTATTTTTGCAATTTGAGGGACATTTGGGGCCCAATATTTTTAAAATTCCTCAGTAAAAAGTCTCCATGCTTTGTGATATCGTAGAGGGGTCATTGTGTGAGATAGCTGTGGTGAAAATGTAATGGCACAATGGGAGATTTTGTTTTTATCCCCAAGTGAAATTGTTTGAATTTGCCTATTTTTGCAATTTGAGGGACATTTGGGGCCCAATATTTTTAAAATTCCATAGTAAAAAGCCCCCATACTTTGTGATATTGTAGAGGGGTCATTGTGTGAGATAGCTGTCATCAAAATTTAGTGGCACAATGGGAGATTTTGTTTTTATCCCCAAGTTAAATTGTTTGAATGTGCCTATTTTTGCAATTTGAGGGACATTTGGGGCCCAATATTTTTAAAATTCCACAGTAAAAAGTCCCCATACGTTGTGATATTGTAGAGGGGTCATTGTGTGAGATAGCTGTCATCAAAATTTAGTGGCACAATGGGAGATTTTGTTTTTATCCCCAAGTGAAATTGTTTGAATGTGCCTATTTTTGCAATTTGAGGGACATTTGGGGCCCAATTATTTTAAAATTCCACAGTAAAAAGTCTCCATACTTTGTGATATCATAGAGGGGTCCTTGGGTGAGATAACTGCAGTGAACATTTAGTGGCACAATGGGGAATTTTGTTTTAAACGCTTAGAGAAATGCTGGAGAATGAAAAAAAAATTAAATTTGAGTGACAAAAAAAATGCTTGTTGTATTCATTAAAACATTTCCTAGCCTACACAAACATTGTTATTGTTTAGAAAGATATATAACACCTTAACTACCCATTCCCCAGCTTTGCAAAACCAACATTGCTAGATTAATATACTTTAAAACATTTAAACCTCTACATTTCTGCCTGATTCAAAGGCTCTATTGACAGCCTATTAATCACATGCTTTTTTATTTGATTTTCACAACAGGAAACTGATATTTCATGTGGGCCATATATAGTAGATAACAATGTGTTCACGCCCGGGGAGTTATTTAATCTTTTAAGGCCATTAGCTTTAGGACTGTTAGGATGAAATAGAACGTCCTAGCCGTTTGGCTGTCCTGAAGCCAATGGCGCTTCCTGGATGCGATCGCTTTCTGGAGGGCGTGCCTAGCGTCATAGGGACGCCGCTCTGACCCGATCCCATCATTGAAATCTTGTGATTGCGTGCACAATCCCTGGATTTCAATTTGTTTACATCGGAATGTTGTTCCGATGTATACAAAGTAACCCAGTCATCAAAGGGTTAAGAGTTTTCACAACACAATACTAAAGGCAATACTAAATACAAAGTCATGTGATCAAGGGGCTGTCAGAAGATGCTTAGATACAAGGTAATCACAGAGGTAAAAAGTATATTAATATAACTGTGTTGGTTATGCAAAACTGGGGAATGGGTAATACAGGGAATTTCTATCTTTTAAAACAATAAAAATTATATTGTAGACTGTCCCTTTAATTGAATATGTTTAAAAAAATCAAACATTGAACAAGAAGGAAGAACACACAAATAGCTTAGATATGTTAGTTCTAATTTGAACTCAGCATGTAGGGAACATCATCTAAAAAAACATAAACCACTGCAACTAAGTTTGTTAAAATGATATTAAACATTAATAAATGCTCGATATAACGTAGTCAAAGCAAAGATTAGCCTGAGAATAAGAAGCAAATGTATCTTTAAAAATGATATGAGTTGTTAAACCCTTTCACTGCTAAGCTTTTTCACACACTTGTGCTAAGCTATTTTTTTGCTACTATTGTCAAATTTTAGAGAGTGATCCACACAAATTATATACTGTATTGGGGTTTTTTTTTCAGCAGGCCCAGCAGATTCACAATATACCATTATTATATTTATAATTCATGACGTGAGATAGCTGCAGCCAAAAAAATGTAAAAAAAAATAAAATAAAAAAGTATATTCTTGTTAAGATTTTAGTAAATGGTATTGTAATGGGCAGGTGACCACTATTGTTACTGTGATTACCTTTTCCAAATTGTCATCAATGGTCACCACATGTGAAATAGAGACCCTAACAGGCGTTTGGGGGTTATAATATAACTAGAGAGACCACTTGTGAAATACAAAAATAAAATAACTTTTTTTTAGCAAGGTGTTACCACAGTGATCACCTGGCTATAAAGACAAAATACATATATTTTCTTTTACGAGAGAAACTTTTCTACTATATAATAAACTTTATTAGGGGTCTCCAGACATTATATTTTTTTATTGAGTCTAAAAGTCCTAAGACCAGCACCATTTGAAAGAACAGGCAATTCTGTTTCAAATAAGGGTCTTGAAGGTCTTTGGCTAGTAATGCATCTAGCCATACAGCTCCCTTACCTGCCTATCACATTGTGGTCCCAGACCCTCTGAGATGTCACCACACAAATTAATGGTGACATCACTGACACTCCATGTAGCTCTGGGAGTGCCGCCCACTAGTATCACCACCGATCACACCTGCAGTGTGTGATCAGCTATTCCCTTTCATGACGAGAACGGGTCATCATGCGCTGGCAGGCAGAAATTTGCATGATGACCTGTACTCATCATCCGCATGGAAATTAGTAAATATTAAAAAAAAAAAATACAAAAAAGGTTTTAGTAAACCAAGAAATAGGGGAGCCCGAAATAAAAATAGATGCTAAAAAAATAGCCATGATGATGTCACAGGCTTTTAATGCCCCTTTAAGCACTGATTATTCAAGAAAATATATAATTTTAAAATGGTGGGGTTTCAAGACACAATACTGTTGAAATAGAAAACTTCAGAAATCATGCAGAAGATTTTTCTGATGTATTAGAATACCAATAAGTATGACACATTTTTACACTTTTTTGGATTTTTGGATGTGAAGCCAGTCAAGAAAACGTGATAAAAAGGTTTTTGAAAAGATTGGAATGGCACTTTCTTTGCAACACCGTATGGATAGGAATATACCACAATAATCACATTCCAAGACATTATAATTTCCATGGTAAAACAGTATGGCTAATCTGATAGTTCATTTTTTTTCCTTTTTGCCTCAATTTCTAAGCAATTTGTCTGAATTTGTAAAACCATCCGAATTAGTAAACAATGTAATATGAAAAGGACCAGCGACATACCCTGTATGTCACTGGCCTTTTTTTGGGACTTGATTGTTTTATAGCATAGTCTTGCCACCAGTGTTGAGACTGCTCTATTCCACAAAGCCTGCTGGAGGGAGGGCATTAATAGCGTGTTCTTTCTAGACTTGTGCTATTATGTCCTGAAAAAACCCTTAACGACCAGTGACATACAGGGTACATTGTGGTCATTAAGGGGTTAAAGTAAACACACAGAAAACTAAGAATTATTTTTTTTTCCAGGTATATTCATAGGCACAGAATGCATATTTTTTCACTCATGAATTATCAATGTTCATATTGAGAAGAAATAGATTTGGTGATAATACACAATACTAGAGACCTTTTTTACTGCTCATGCTATTAAAAAACTTTTTGCTAAATGTTTCTGTTTGAATAATTTATGTTACTGAAAACTGATTTTGTATGGTGTGTGTTCAGGAAATGTATAAATGCGTAAAATAATGTATTCTCCAATAGTCCACATCAATCTCAAGGAATATATCATCTAGTTAAACGTTTTTGTGATAGTAATAATGGATATGTCTGATAAATTGCACACACAAGAACAAAAAGCTGTTTTCCTATTATGTTACTCTGCTTTAAAACTGGATCAGTAAAGCTACTGAAACGTCATCAGCACCTTTCTGCAGTCTGATGCTGCAGGGTCAGGTCGGTTGCAGGCAATCTATATTTGATAGCATGTGAGACAGTTGTGGGGATAGATGGGAAATCCTGGGTCATAAGGGTATGGCGTTGGGGAGATGGGGGGTAATTCTGTGAGCGAGCTGTAACATTGCACTGGGGAAGTTCTATAGATGAGGAAGAGATGCACTGTAAGTTACTGTAACAAGAGGCCAGTTCATGTGATATTCCCTTCCATCAAAACTATAAGGTTCAACTCCGGGTATACTTAAAAATCCTTCTGCATTGCAGAACATAAGGCACTTATGCCTTTTTATATTGTCTGTATTTTTATATTTTACACACATTAATTTCTTACTTTATATGACCAGTGTATCTGCCCCTTTCCTATCTCCCCTTCATTTTGTAGCTACACCCATGCCCACCCTTCCTAGGTCCCCTCCTACAAAACATCTATTCCATTCTTTTCATCCAACAAGTTTGCTTCTTATCAGAATTACACACATACACATACCATCCACAATACTGCCCCTGTCCTAGAAGCCACCCTATTATATAACCTCCCCTTTAATTGCTAAAAGCTGCAGTTGTCACAGTTGAACTGACTGCAAAAAAGATCAGAATTTACTCACATTACTTCCTCTATATTCCAAGCCCTCCATACTCTGCTGCACTTTTCCCTATACCTTTACTTGTTAAGATCAGGGCAGTCTTTAACACAGGGAAAAAGGGGCAGCTGCCCAGGGCCCAGTCTTTGTTGAGGGGCCCAAGAGTCCTAAAAAAAAAAAAAAAAAAAACTCGGCATCCAGCCATTCCCACTGCATCAGAAAAGGTCCTGCTGGGGTTACCACTGTTACCAGGTAACTGCTCTGATGGTGGGGATTGTTTCTGGGTAGGGCTGACATGCAGCAGAAAGCTGGAGCGGCAGGCACGTGAGGATTTGAGCATCTGAGCAGTTGCACACACTGCTCTCTTCAGTGTTGAGGCTTTGTGACTTGTCTCACACTGTATCCATGCAGCCTTGGGCAGACAGCAACCAGTCTGCTGGTCCCCTTAGCCCTGCTCTTTCTGATGTGGCCCTAAGATCAACTAACTGAAGTGTGTTAGGGGAACAGTGCTTTGTAGAAAGGTGTCAGTGAGAAGAATAAGTGAGTGCACACATGCCCCTCCCCATGCAGCATTGTCTAGTACAGGGTGAGAGGGAACTTGTTCCTAGCAAAGAAGGGACATGTGCTGCTGTGGCTGATGTATAGTGTCATGCTGATACTTCACATTAATGTAAGGTTTATTTTTATAGTTTTTGTTTTCTCTCTATCTCAGAGTTTACAGCTTCCTAGTAGTTCTGCTGTTCCAGTCAGTAAACTTATTTGTCTGCACCTCCATGCTTCCTCCTCAGTCTTTACCTTGCTTTGCTCCTGTTGGCTGCCCTAAATCTCTTTAACCAGCTAACCTCATACCAGAATCACATTCAAAAGCATATTAAATGAATCCATAGTGGAGGAATTTATATATTTACTTATTAGTACTCCTTAGGTCCAGTTTCACATATTGCAATTTATTTCATTTTTTTTTTTAAAATGATTAGCCCAGCAGTGGATGATTCACTGCTGGGCTATTTTTTTTTTGTTTTAATAAAATAAATTGATTTAGTTGTTTTTTGGGATGTTGGGGTGGAGAGCGAAATTGCATGGGGTGGGGGGGTCAAGAACATTTTTGCCCAGGGTCCAGTCAATATTAAAGACGGCCCTGGTTAAGATTGACTGTAGATGGAAAGGTCCAATGATGAGTCCTCACAGTAGGAATGATGCACAGAGGAGGAGTGCATCTAGCAGCAATTCTGTAAGTAATTCTGAATGGTAGACCACATCTTGTAAAGGCATTTGTCGTTGCACTATTTTCATATCCTTACTCTCTTGTTATGCATATTAACCTATTTTCGACTTATCCATTTTGAATTTACACTGACCATGCATCTAGCTTTCTTTCATTTCTCTGTCCTCTTCTGTGTCACTTCTCTTCTTTTAGATTGTAAACTTGAGAGCCTCTTGACCTGTAGTTCTATTTGTATAAAAGAGCACCTACTGCTGATTGTGCTCAAAGGCAGGATATTCTTTATCCCTTGTAAAGTCTGTTAATTTAAAGGGACATGAAACCCCAATTATTTTTTTTTTCATTAATCAGATAGGAAATACAATTTTAAATAACATTCCAATTTACTTTTGTTATTTAATTTGCTTCATTCTTTAGATATCCTTTGTTGAAGAAATAGCAATGCAAATGGGTGAGCCAATCACACAAGGCATCTATGCGCAACCACCAATCAGCACATACTGAGCCAATTTAGATATGTTTTTAACAAAGGATATCATGATAATGAAGAAAATTAGAAAATAGAAGTACAATGGAAAATTGTTTAAAATTGCAAGCTCTTTCTAAATCATGAAATAAAAAAATTAGGTTTCATGTCCCTTTAATTTTAGTAGTATATACAGTGTAAAATAAAATGCTAGCGTTTACTATTTTGTTATCTTCTTTCGTTTAGTTTAGATTTTGGGAAACAAAGAAGTAGGCTAACTGAACAATTTGTATCACTTGTTGAGAAACACTAAGGTATGCAATGCAAGATTTACATGGATTTGAATGATAGCATAGTGTTTAACAACTGAGAATGAGGGGAATGCTGTTTTTTTGATGTGAGGAATGTCAATCTGTTTATATGCTTTTCACAAAGCTTTACATTACCTTCTCAGCTTATACAGAGAGAAGATAAAAATAATTGATGTCTAAACCTATATAGTGTGTGCTACCTATACTTATTCAAACAGAATATAAAAGCTACGGTTGACTTAACCATATATACAAGAAAAAAAATCCTACTGACACTAAGGGCTCGATCAAGCCCTTCTCTAAACTTCATCAGACAGCTGCTTCCCTGCCCTGTTCCCCAGCTTTATTAGTTGGAGAATTTCAATCTACCTAGTCTCTACCAACAGGGGAGATTGACAGCTCCTACCTAAAAGTGATTGACTTTGTGTAGGCAGGGGGTGGGGTTGCACAGGAGCGCTTGTGTGCAATGGTAAATGAAGGTAGCGGATTGCTGCCCGCCAGAGGAGAAGCCAGGCAAACAGGGGCAAATATGTATGCCCCTGTCCATCCGTGGATGATAAATTGAGCCCTAGGCATGATGATCTAAAGCTCTCTGCTCTGGCAAGATTAGCTAAGATGTCTCGTCAGTGCGGTGAGGTCGCTCAAACAATTTTAGAAGTGCAAATTTTAGCTTAATAGCTGTTTAACTTGCTACACAGGTTTCAGGATGTGAAGGAGAGTCACATACGCTATAATACAATGCTCAAACAAAGCCCCCAGAGATTTGGCGTGATTTCTTTTTGTGATTTTAAATATTTAATAATCACATCCTAAGACAGAAGCATTTTAAGGGACAGGTTTTTAGTAACTGGACTTGATATTTGAGATTGTTTCTATAAGACATATAGATTTACTAAAAAAATCAGTTTTACTTTGCAGTAACCAAATGTTAAGGAATTGTCCAGCTAGGTACTCTTGTTATTAGATAAAGCGTGCTTCAATATTTAAAACTTTTGCTGGTGATCTTTTTTTTTTTTTTTTAAAGTATTTTCTAACAAAGCATTTCACTTGGCCAGTCCTAGCTTGGTAGTCAGGATGTGACATATATCCTTTCCAAAAATCTGTATTGTATCAAGTGCTAATATAGATTTTACTGAAGTCAGATTACTGAAGTCAGATTTAGCTACTTAAAGGGACAGTAAAGGTTCAGAATAATGTTATATAACACACAGTGCAGAATTATATAACATTATTTAAGCGGTAACTTGAAAAATGTAAAAGTATTTTCAGAATTTTCATTGACCGTTGGACTCCGCTCCAGAATCTACTGAGCGGGTCTTGAATATCCAAATCGCTTCACGGGCTTGCTGGTTAGTCACAGCACGCCCAGGTCGCGCTATTGGAATAAATGTAGCTCGATTCCGCTCTGGTCTAGTAGCGGGTAGCTTGCTTCCGCTCTGGTCTAGTAGCGGGAGCAAGCTACATTTATTCCAATAGTGCAACCGGGCATGCTGTGACTAACCAGCAAGCCCATGAAGCGCTTTGGATATTCAAGACCCACTCAGTAGATTCTGGAGCAGAGTCCAACATTCAATGAAAATTCTGAAAATACTTTTACATTTTTCAAGTTACCGCTTAAATAATGTTATATAATTCTGCACTGTGTGCAGAATTATATAACATTTTCTGAACCTTTACTGTCCCTTTAAGTAGCTAAATCTGACTTCAGTAAAATCTATCGGCTAGATTACGAGTCTTGTGTTAGGGTTAAAAAGCAGCGTTGAGAGGTCTCAACGCTGCTTTTTAACGCCTGCTGGTCACTTTTTTGGCCAGACTCGGAAATCCCGCAAATCCACTTACGTCAATTGCGTATCCTATATTTTCAATGGGACTTGCATAGCGCCAGTCTGACCAAAAGTGAGCAGTACAGCCTCTCCTGTCAAGACTGGTACCGAATTTAAAAGTCAGTAGTTAAGAGTTTCACACTACAATGCCGTAGCATAAAGCTCTTAACTAAAGTGCTAAAAAGTACACTAACACCCATAAACTACCTATTAACCCCTAAACCGAGGCCCCCCACATCGCAAACAATAAAATAATTATTTTAACCCCTAATCTGCAGAATCGGACATCGCTGCCACTATAATAAATATATTAACCCCTAAACCGCCGCACTCCCGCCTCGCAAACACTAGTTAAATATTATTAACCCCTAGGGGGCTACTTATCAAGCCGTCTACTTTTCTGGCTTCGCCGGCCCAATACGTCCGCCTAAGCTCGCCTACCTTCGCCGCCGCGGACCTTGAATACGTTCGCCTAAGTTATCAAATAAAGCTGTTAAAAAGCCGCGGGGCGATGAGCAGCGGACTGTGACAGTTATCACTCATCCGATCTCGCTGCCCTTCGGCTTTTTCCCAGCTTTATTGCTAGCCTGTCACTAAGCACTCACACTAAACTACACTGTTCTACCCCCTATACCGGCGCCCCCGGAGCCTCCCGCAACTCAATAAAGTTACTAACCCCTAAACCGCCGCTCCTAGACCCCGCCGCAAGTCTTATAAATGTATTAACCCCTAAACCGCCGCTCCTAGACCCCGCCGCAAGTCTTATAAATGTATTAACCCCTAAACCGCCGCTCCCGGACACCGCTGCCACCTACATTATACCTAGTAACCCCTATCCTGCCCCCCTATACCGTCGCCCTCTATTATAAAATTATTAACCCCTATCCTGCTGATCCCGCACCTCTCCGCAACTAAATAAATAGTTTAACCCCTAAACCGCCGCTCCATGAACCCGCCGCAACCTATAATAAATTTATTAACCCCTATCCTGCCCCCCACTACGCCGCCGCCACTGTAATAAAATGATTAACCCCTAAACCTAAGTCTAACCCTAACCATAACGCCCCCCTAACTTAAATATTAATTAAATAAATCTAAATAAATTAACTCTTATTAACTAAATGAATCCTATTTAAAACTAAATACTTACCTTTAAAATAAACCCTAATATAGCTACAATATAAATAATAATTATATTCTAGCTATCTTAGGATTTATTTTTATTTTACAGGTACCTTTCAATTTATTTTAACCATGTACAATAGCTATTAAATAGTTATTAACTATTTAATAGCTTACCTAGCTAAAATAAAGAGAAATGTACCTGTGAAATAAATCCTAACCTAAGTTACAATTACACCTAACACTACACTATACTTTAATAAATTATTCCTATTTAAAAATAAATACTTACCTGTAAAATAAACCCTAAGATAGCTACAATGTAATTAATAATTATATTATAGCTATCTTAGGATTTATATTTATTTTACAGGTAACTTTGTATTTATTTTAGCTAGTTAGAATAGTTATTAAATAGTTATTAACTATTTAATAACTACCTAGCTAAAAGAAATACAAAATTACCTGTAAAATAAATCCTAACTTAAGTTACAATTAAACCTAATACTACACTATCATTAAATTAACTAAATAAACTACCTACAAAGAACTACAATTAAATACAATTACATAAACTAACTAAAGTACAAAAAATAAAAAAAGCTAAGTTACAAAAAATAAAAAATTAAGTTACAAACATGTTAAAAATATTACAACAATTTTAAGCTACTTACACCTAATCTAAGCCCCCTAATAAAATAACAAACCCCCCCAAAATAAAAAAAATCCCTACCCTATTCTAAATTACATAAATTTCAAAGCTCTTTTACCTTACCAGCCCTTAAAAGGGCCATTTGTGGGGGCATGCCCCAAAAAGTTCAGCTCTTTTGCCTGTAAAATAAAAATACAACCCCCCCCCCAACATTAAAACCCACCACCCACATACCCCTAATCTAACCCAAACCCCCCTTACAAAAACCTAACACTAATCCCCTGAAGATCATCCTACCTTGAGTCGTCTTCACTCAGCCGAGCCACCGATGGAACTGAAGAGGACATCCGGAGCGGAAGAAGTTAATCCTCCAAGCGGCGCTGAAGAAGTCTTCGATCCGGGCGAAGTCATCTTCCAAGCCGGGTCTTCAATCTTCCTTCCGCCGACGCGGAACCACCTTCTTCACCGACGGACTACGACGAATGACGGCTCCTTTAAGGGACGTCATCCAAGATGGCGTCCCCTCAATTCCGATTGGCTGATAGGATTCTATCAGCCAATCGGAATTAAGGTAGGAAAATCTGATTGGCTGATGGAATCAGCCAATCAGATTGAGCTCGCATTCTATTGGCTGTTCCGATCAGCCAATAGAATGCGAGCTCAATCTGATTGGCTGATTGGATCAGCCAATCGGATTGAACTTGAATCTGATTGGCTGATTCCATCAGCCAATCAGATTTTCCTACCTTAATTCCTATTGGCTGATAGAATCCTATCAGCCAATCGGAATTGAGGGGACGCCATCTTGGATGACGTCCCTTAAAGGAGCCGTCATTCGTCGTAGTCCGTCGGTGAAGAAGGTGGTTCCGCGTCGGCGGAAGGAAGATTGAAGACCCGGCTTGGAAGATGACTTCGCCCGGATAGAAGACCTCTTCAGCGCCTCTTTGAAGATGACATCGGCCGGATCGAAGACTTCTTCAGCGCCGCTTGGAGGATTAACTTCTTCCGCTCCGGATGTCCTCTTCAGTTCCATCGGTGGCTCGGCTGAGTGAAGACGACTCAAGGTAGGATGATCTTCAGGGGATTAGTGTTAGGTTTTTGTAAGGGGGGTTTGGGTTAGATTAGGGGTATGTGGGTGGTGGGTTTTAATGTTGGGGGGGGGTTGTATTTTTATTTTACAGGCAAAAGAGCTGAACTTTTTGGGGCATGCCCCCACAAATGGCCCTTTTAAGGGCTGGTAAGGTAAAAGAGCTTTGAAATTTATGTAATTTAGAATAGGGTAGGGATTTTTTTTATTTTGGGGGGGTTTGTTATTTTATTAGGGGGCTTAGATTAGGTGTAAGTAGCTTAAAATTGTTGTAATATTTTTAACATGTTTGTAACTTAATTTTTTATTTTTTGTAACTTAGCTTTTTTTATTTTTTGTACTTTAGTTAGTTTATGTAATTGTATTTCATTGTAGTTCTTTGTAGGTAGTTTATTTAGTTAATTTAATGATAGTGTAGTATTAGGTTTAATTGTAACTTAAGTTAGGATTTATTTTACAGGTAATTTTGTATTTCTTTTAGCTAGGTAGTTATTAAATAGTTAATAACTATTTAATAACTATTCTAACTAGCTAAAATAAATACAAAGTTACCTGTAAAATAAATATAAATCCTAAGATAGCTATAATATAATTATTAATTACATTGTAGCTATCTTAGGGTTTATTTTACAGGTAAGTATTTATTTTTAAATAGGAATAATTTATTAAAGTATAGTGTAGTGTTAGGTGTAATTGTAACTTAGGTTAGGATTTATTTCACAGGTACATTTCTCTTTATTTTAGCTAGGTAAGCTATTAAATAGTTAATAACTATTTAATAGCTATTGTACATGGTTAAAATAAATTGAAAGGTACCTGTAAAATAAAAAAAAATCCTAAGATAGCTAGAATATAATTATTATTTATATTGTAGCTATATTAGGGTTTATTTTAAAGGTAAGTATTTAGTTTTAAATAGGATTCATTTAGTTAATAAGAGTTAATTTATTTAGATTTATTTAATTAATATTTAAGTTAGGGGGCGTTAGGGTTAGGGTTAGGTTTAGGGGTTAATCATTTTATTACAGTGGCGGCAGCGTAGTGGGGGGCAGGATAGGGGTTAATAAATTTATTATAGGTGGCGACGGTGTAGGGGGGGCAGATTAGGGGTTAATAAATGTATTATAGGTGGCGACGGTGTAGGGGGGGCAGGATAGGGGTTAATACATTTAATATAGGTTGCGGCGGGTTCAGGGAGCGGCGGTTTAGGGGTTAATACATTTATTATAGTTGCGGTGGGCTCCGGGAGCGGCGGTTTAGGGGTTAATATGTATAGAGTAGCTTGCGGTGGGCTCCGGGAGCGGCGGTTTAGGGGGTAATAACTTTATTTAGTTGCGGCGGTGTAGGGGGGGTCAGATTAGTGGTGTTTAGACTCGGGGTACATGTTAGGGTGTTAGGTGTAGACAGCTCCCATAGAAATCAATGGGATGTCTGTCAGCAGCGAACTTGTACTTTCGCTATGGTCAGACTCCCATTGATTCCTATGGGATCCGCCGCCTCCAGGCTGGCGCTTTGAAAACCAGGTACGCTGGGCCGTAAAAGTGCCGAGCGTACCTGCTAGTTTTTTGATAGCTAGCAAAAGTAGTGAGAATGTGCCGCACTTGTGTGCGGAACATCTGGAGTGACGTAAGAATCGATCTGTGTCGGACTGAGTCCGGCGGATCGAAGCTGACGTCACAAAATTCTACTTTTGCCGGTCTCGAGCCTTTGATAACTAAGGCGTATCAGCCTCGCCACAAATACGCTGCGGAATACGCAGCGTATTTGAGGTTGACGGCTTGATAACTACCCCCCCTAATCTGCCGTCCCTAACAACGCCGCCACCTACCTACATCCTACATGTATTAACCACTAATCTGCCGCCCCCAACGTCGCCTACACTATATTAAATGTATTAACCCCTAAACCTAAGTCTAACCCTAACCCCCCCGAACTTAAATATAATTACAATAAATCTAAATAAAATTATTAGAATTAAATAAATTATTCCCATTTAAAACTAAGTACTTACCTATAAAATAAACCCTAAAATAGCTACAATATAAGTAATAGTTACATTGTAGCTAGCTTAGGGTTTATTTTTATTTTACAGGCAACTTTGTATTTATTTTAACTAGGTAAAATAGTTATTAAATAGTTATTAACTATTTAATAACTACCTAGTTAAAATAAATACAACTTTACCTGTAAAATAAAACCTAACCTAAGTTACACTAACACCTAACAGTACTCTATAATTAAATAAATTAACTAAACTAAATACAATTAATTACAATTAAATAAAATTATCTAAAGTACGAAACCCCCCCCACTAAATTGCAGAAAATAATAAAATAATTACAAGATTTTTAAACTAATTACATCTACTCTAATCCCCCTAACAAAATAAAAAAGCCCCCCAAAATAAAAAAAGTCCTACCCTACACTAAATTACAAATAGTCCTTAAAAGGGTCTTTTGCCGGGCATTGCCCCAAAGTAATCAGCTCTTTTCCCTGTAAAAAAAAAGTACACATACCCCCCCAACATTAAGACCCACACTCACACAACCAACCCTACTCTAAAACCCACCCAATCCCCTCTTAAAAAAACCTAACACTAACCCCTTGAATATCACCCTACCTTGAGAAGTCTTCACCCAATCGGGCAGAAGTCCTCAACGAATCCGGCAGAAGTGGTCCTCCAGACGGGCAGAAGTCTTCATCCAGACGGCATCTTCTATCGTCATCCATCCGGCGCGGAGCGGGTCCATCTTCAAGACATCCGACGCGGAGCATCCTCTTCAAATGACGGCCGACGACTGAATGAAGGTTCCTTTAAATGACGTCATCCAAGATGGCATCCCTTCAATTCCGATTGGCTGATAGAATTCTATCAGCCAATCGGAAATTAAGGTAGAAAAAATCCTATTGGCTGATGCAATCAGCCAATAGGATTGAACTGACATTCTATTGGCTGATTGGAACAGCCAATAGGATTTTTTCTACCTTAATTCCGATTGGCTGATAGAATTCTATCAGCCAATCAGAATTGAAGGGATGCCATCTAATAAAAGTTATCACTGTTTTAAAGGGGCATACACACATATGCTACCATGCCCAGGGGACTAGCTTTCAAATACCACACCATCTCAGAGAGTCAGCAGTGGCTTGTATGACACAAAATAAGTCTACACTGACTGACACAATACACACCCCACCAGCTCTCTGTGTGTATGCCACTGAAACAGTAACAACTTTTACTAGAAGCATTTTTGCTAATGGAACTATATCACAAAAGTGTTTCTTTTATATATATATATATATATATATATATATACACACTATTCCTAAAGCCCGTGTTCACGGGCCATTTTTTGCAGTACAGCGGTCCCACCCCTTGCTCTCTCTCCCCCTCTTTTGCTGTCTCTCTCCCTCTCTTTTGCTCGCTCTCTCTCTCCCCCTCTTTTGCTGTCTCTCTCCCTCTCTTTTGCTCTCTTCCCCCCTCTCGTTTGCACTCTCTCCTCTCGTTTGCTCTCTCTCTCTCCCTCCCCTCTTTTGCTCAGTCTCCCCCTCTTTTTTGCACTCTCTCCCCCTCTTTTTTGCGCTCTCTCCCCCTCTCTTTTGCGCTCTCCCCCCCTCTCTTTTGCAATCTCTCCCCCTCTCTTTTGCGCTCTCTCCAGCCTCTCTTTTGTGCTCTCCCCCCTCTCTTTTGCGCTCTCTCTTTTGCGCTCCCCCCCCTCTTTTGTGCTCTCTCCCCCCTCTCTTTTGCGTACTCTCCCCCCTCTCTTTTGCTGTCTCTCTCCCCCTCTCTTTTGCTGTCTCTCTCCCCCCTCTCTTTTGCTGTCTCTCCCCTCTCTTTTGCTCTCTCTCCCCCTCTCTTTTGCTCTCTCTCTCTCCTCTCTTTTGCTCTCTCTCCCCCCTCTCTTTTGCTCTCTCTCCCCCTCTCTTTTGCTCTCTCTCCCCCTCTCTTTTGCTCTCTCTCCCCCCTCTCTTTTGCGCACTCTCCCCACTCTCTTTTGCGCTCTCCCCACTCTCTTTTGCGCACTCTCCCCCCTCTCTTTTGTGCACTCTCCCCCCTCTCTTTTGTGCACTCTCCCCCTCTCTTCTGTGCACTCTCCCCTTCTCTTTTGCTGTCTCTCTCCCCATCTCTCTTTTGCTGTCTCTCTCCCCATCTCTCTTTTGCTGTCTTTGTCCCCCCTCTCTTTTGCTCTCTCTCCCCCCCCTCCCATTTGCGCACTCTCTCCCCTCTCTTTTGCACACTCTCCCCCCTCTCTTTTGCGCACTCTCCCCCTCTCTTTTGCGCACTCTCCCCCGCTCTCTTTTGCGCACTCTCCCCCCTCTCTTTTGCGCACTCTCCCCCTTTCTTTTGCGCACTCTCCCCCCTCTCTTTTTTGTACTCTCCCCCGCTCTCTTTTGCGCACTCTCCCCCCTCTCTTTTGTGCACTCTCCCCCTCTCTTTTGTGCACTCTCCCCTTCTATTTTGCTGTCTCTCTCCCCATCTCTCTTTTGCTGTCTTTCTCTCCCCTCTCTTTTGCTCTCTCTCCCCCTCTCTTTTGCGCTCTCTCCCCCTTTCTTTTGCGCACTCTCCCCCCTCTCTTTTTTGTACTCTCCCCGCTCTCTTTTGTTGTCTCTCTCCCCCATCTCTTTTGCTCTCTCTCTCCCCTCTCTTTTGCTCTCTCTCCCCTCTCTTTTGCTCTCTCTCCCCTCTCTTTTGCTCTCTCTCTCCCCCCTCTCTTTTGCGCCCTCTCCCCCCTCTCTTTTGCGCACTCTCCCCCCTCTCTTTTGCGCACTTTCCCCCTCTCTTTTGCGCTCTCTCCCTCTCTTTTGCGCTCTCCCCCTCTCTTTTGCGCTGTCCCCCTCTCTTTTGCCTACTCTCCCCCAACTCTTTTGCTGTCTCTCTCTCCCCCTCTCTTTTGCTGTCTCTCTCCCCCCCTCTCCTTTGCTTTCTCTCTCCCCTCTCTTTTGCTCTCTCTCCTCCCTCTCTTTTGCGCTCTTTCCCCCCTCTCTTTCGCGCACTCTCCCCCTCTCTTTCACGCACTCTCCCCCCTCTCTTTTGCGCACTCTCCCCCTCTCTTTTGTGCACTCTCCCCCCTCTCTTTTGTGCACTCTCCCCCCTCTCTTTTGTGCACTCTCCCCCCTCTCTTTTGCTGTCTCTCTCCCCCTCTCTCTTTTGCTGTCTCTCTCCCCCCCTCTCCTTTGCTTTCTCTCTCCCCTCTCTTTTGCTCTCTCTCCCCCCTCTCTTTTGCGCTCTTTCCCCCCTCTCTTTCGCGCACTCTCCCCCTCTCTTTCACGCACTCTCCCCCCTCTCTTTTGCGCACTCTCCCCCTCTCTTTTGTGCACTCTCCCCATCTCTCTTTTGCTGTCTCTCTCCCCCTCTCTCTTTTGTTGTCTCTCTCCCCCTCTCTCTTTTGCTGTCTCTCTCCCCCTCTCTCTTTTGTTGTCTCTCTCCCCCTCTCTTTTGCTCTCTCTCTCCCCTCTCTTTTGCTCTCTCTCTCCCCCTCTCTTTTGCGCTCTCTCCCCCTCTCTTTTGCGCACTCTCCCCCCTCTCTTTTGCGCACTCTCCCCCTCTCTTTTGCGCACTCTCCCCCTCTCTTTTGCGCACTCTCCCCCTCTCTTTTGCGGACTCTCCCCCTCTCTCTTTTGCGCACTCTCCCCCTTCTCTTTTGTGCACTCTCCCCCTCTCTTTTGTGCACTCTCCCCCTCTCTTTTGCTGTCTCTCTCCCCCTCTCTTTTGCTGTCTCTCTCCCCTCTCTCTTTTGCTGTCTCTCTCCCCATCTCTCTTTTGCTGTCTCTCTCCCCATCTCTCTTTTGCTGTCTCTCTCCCTCCTCTCTTTTGTTGTCTCTCTCCCCCCTCTTTTGCTCTCTCTCTCTCCCCTCTCTTTTGCTCTCTCTCTCTCTCTCTCCCCTCTCTTTTGCTCTCTCTCTCCCCCCCTCTCTTTTGCACTCTCTCCCCCCTCTCTTTTGCGCACTCTCCCCCTCTCTTTTGCGCACTCTCCCCCTCTCTTTTGTGCACTTTCCCCCCTCTCTTTTGCGCTCTCTCCCCCTCTCTTTTGCGCTCTCTCCCCCTCTCTTTTGCGCTCTCCCCCCTCTCTTTTGCGCTCTCTACCCCCCTCTCTTTTGCCTACTCTCCCCCCTCTCTTTTGCTGTCTCTCTCCCCCCTCTCTTTTGCTTTCTCTCTCCCCTCTCTTTTGCTCTCTCCCCCCCCCCTCTCTTTTGCGCTCTTTCCCCCCTCTCTTTCGCACACTCTCCCCCTCTCTTTCACGCACTCTCCCCCCTCTTTTGCGCACTCTCCCCCCCTCTCTTTTGTGCACTCTCCCCCTCTCTTTTTTGCACTCTCCCCCTTCTCTTTTGTGCACTCTCCCCCTCTCTTTTGTGCACTCTCCCCCCTCTCTTTTGTGCACTCTCCCCCCTCTCTTTTGTGCACTCTCCCCCTCTCTTTTGCTGTCTCTCTCCCCCTCTCTCTTTTGCTGTCTCTCTCCCCATCTCTCTTTTGCTGTCTCTCTCCCCATCTCTCTTTTGCTGTCTCCCTCCCCCTCTCTCTTTTGCTGTCTCTCTCCCCCTCTCTCTTTTGTTGTCTCTCTCCCCCTCTCTTTTGCTCTCTCTCTCCCCTCTCTTTTGCTCTCTCTCTCCCCCTCTCTTTTGCGCTCTCTCCCCCCTCTCTTTTGCGCTCTCTCCCCCTCTCTTTTGCGCACTCTCCCCCTCTCTTTTGTGCACTCTCCCCCTCTCTTTTGTGCACTCTCCCCCCTCTCTTTCTCCAACATTGGTGTGTCCGGTCCACGGCGTCATCCATTACTTGTGGGATATTCTCCTCCCCCACAGGGAAAGGCAAGGAGAGCACACAGCAAGAGCTGTCCATATAGTCCCTCCCAGGCTCCGCCCCCCCAGTCATTCTCCTTGCCGCTCTGAACAAGTAGCATCTCCTCGGGGATGGTGAGGAGTTTGTGGTGTTTAGTTGTAGTTTTTTATTCTTCTATCAAGAGTTTGTTATTTTAAAATAGTGCTGGTATGTACTATTTACTCTGAAACAGAAAGAGATGAAGAGTTCTGTTTAAAAGAGGATTATGATTTTAGCAGACAGTAACTAAAATCAGTTGCTGTTCCCACACAGGACTGTTGAGATGAGAGAACTTCAGTTGGGGGGAACAGTTTGCAGACTTTTCTGCTCAAGGTATGACTAGCCATATTTCTAACAAGACTGTGTAATGCTGGAAGGCTGTCATTTTCCCCTCATGGGGATCGGTAAGCCATTTTCTTAGTCTCAAACAGAATAAAGGGCTTATTATGGGCTATACACTGGTAGACACTCTTAAGGGCTAAATCGATTGCTTTATTTAAGTATTATATGCAGTTTGAAGTTGAATTTCACACTTTTATAACATTGGGGAACGTTTTTTATCGCCAGGCACTAGTTAAGACACCTTCCCAGTCAGGAAGGGCCTTTCTCTGTAGTAGGCAGAGCCTCATTTTCGTGCCATTACTGTGCAGTTACTAAGGGATTTACACTTTAACTATCTTCCCAGGTACCTGCTACCCAAACGCTCCCATTTTACCTTTAGTTCGGTAACCCCTTTCCCCCAATTTTCATATACCAATAATGACAGACACAGATTTGGCGTTAGAAAAGGTCACATTTATTAAATTCAAATCTAAATTATGAGAAAAATGAGCGATCCTCAACTACTAGGATAATAACATATCCTTAATCCAATTTGGATTTGAATTGATAACACAATTCATGCACCAGCATGACGAGAGAACTGGGCGTCCCCACGTAACCAAGGAGCGTGACCGCGCGCAACTCAGGGGCGTCAATTTGCTAGTAACGGGCCGAAAGGTCTGCAGACTAGGAGGGCTTGTGGGTTTGACCGACAGACCAATACCCCGCCCCTGTACCCTACACACCTGCCCCCATTACTGCATTACCCACGTGCCAGGACGCCCACTTCCCGCCGCGTCATGAAATAAACCACTAAAAACGCCATGATTTCTCTATGCCATCCACCAGCTCTGACCGACAGACCAGTAGCCGATTTCTTGCTTCGTGGCGAAAAAACCCTTAAGGGACGCTACACGGGCGGTCTTATTCAGAGTGGCGGAAACACCACAGCATTTGCCCTTAGCCGTGTCGCTTGTAATCGCTCTTGTGTGTGACCTCTTCCTTGGGCTAGGCTTTGTCGTTTCTAGGGAGGGAGGGAGGGAAAAAGAAAATAATTATTGTGAGCTCCAAACATTGTGCAATCATCTTTATAGACAGTTAATCCCCTCAACTCCTGTTCACACCCCCTCTCACCATCCTGGCCAATCCCTGTGCTAGCCTATTCAGGATCAGCTAGTTGCATCTTATCTACACTGCCCATCCCTACTTCTATTGTCCTGCCATAGCTGTACTATTCAAAGGAGGGGGCTACTCCTAGCCCCCAACCCCCTAACCTTCCCATTCAGTAAAGTCAATTTCCCATAAGCTGTTCCTCTCCTATTTTAGTCGATACACTTTGCTAAGGGATTTAC
Organism: Bombina bombina; assembly: GCF_027579735.1. Taxonomy (NCBI): domain Eukaryota; kingdom Metazoa; phylum Chordata; class Amphibia; order Anura; family Bombinatoridae; genus Bombina; species Bombina bombina. The sequence continues at coordinate 521,350,231 of NC_069503.1, forward strand.
ACTTTAACTATCTTCCCAGGTACCTGCTACCCAAACGCTCCCATTTTACCTTTAGTTCGGTAACCCCTTTCCCCCAATTTTCATATACCAATAATGACAGACACAGATTTGGCGTTAGAAAAGGTCACATTTATTAAATTCAAATCTAAATTATGAGAAAAATGAGCGATCCTCAACTACTAGGATAATAACATATCCTTAATCCAATTTGGATTTGAATTGATAACACAATTCATGCACCAGCATGACGAGAGAACTGGGCGTCCCCACGTAACCAAGGAGCGTGACCGCGCGCAACTCAGGGGCGTCAATTTGCTAGTAACGGGCCGAAAGGTCTGCAGACTAGGAGGGCTTGTGGGTTTGACCGACAGACCAATACCCCGCCCCTGTACCCTACACACCTCCCCCCATTACTGCATTACCCACGTGCCAGGACGCCCACTTCCCGCCACCAAAAGAGGACCCTCTTGCCGCCAACCAAAGCACACTCAGTGACCTTTTCTTACCTTGTAAGGGTCTTTACAATGGCCCTCAGATCCTCCAGGAATAGATTGTTGCCTTGCTCTGTCAGATGAACACCGTCTGCCCTGTATAGCTCAGGGTTCCGGACCCCGATAAGCGGGTGTTCCAGTACTTGCCCTCCTACTTCTTCCATCCCTTTCCTTCCTGCCTGATTTACCTTCTTCTTACAATTGAAACCCCCTTTCTGGGATACGCAGTCCCTTCAATACCTTCTTGCAATGATGCTAGACCATACTAGTTTTGTGTCTGGCCACGCTGCTTTGAACCATCGCAAGGTCTCCCTGACCTGTTCTTGCAGCTCAACTGAGGGTGTTGAACCTATATCGTTACCCCCTAGGTGGATGATCAGGATGTCAGGTTTCCCCCATTTTCTCCTTGAATCTAGCGCTACACCCATTAACTGTCCCCATTTCATTCCTCTCTGCCCTATCCACCTGATTCCGACTGCGCCCGTATTGAAACCTAAGTTTTCTCCTTGCTTGGACTTTGCCGCTTGCTTTGCGGCCCAATGCACGTAGGAGTGTCCTAAGACCCAGACTCTTAACGCTCTTTCTGTAACATAAAACAATTTGGCTGTTAACTTGATTATTGACAAAGTTTGCACACAACGGAAAAACATGCAGTGCCTGCTTAGCTGCCCTTATGTAGGGCGGACCTTATCCCTTCTTATAGTGGTCTTATGTACTTTTTAAAAACGTTTTTCCACCTTCCCAATTTCTTTATATGTTCTGCTGGCGCCCCACTTGCCGCTGCATTTGTGGCAGCTCCTATCCTAAATGAATGTGGTGCAAGTGTGTGGGGGTCCCAACCTAGTTTCTTGACTGCTAATTGCAATACCCTCCTAAACTGGAATTTAGTCACTGGGTCTCCATTCTTGTGTCTAAAGAACATGTCCCCTTTCGCTGCTCCTGCCATTAAGTATTTATTTACGCCTGCGACTGGGCAAATTTTGTCCCCTGTCTCCTTTAACACTAACCATGTCCCTTTTCCTTCCCTGTCAGTTTTGGATTTCCGAATAAACACTAAGACTGACTTTCTTTCTACCTTGACGTCCCCTGCTCTTAGCCCGTATCCTCCCGCTGTCTTACTTACTGCTACTAGCTTGCTTATGCGCAATGCTGCGGAGAATGCGATGACAAATATTGCCGAAAATAAATTTGCCTCAAAGTCGTTTCTGCAAGTCTGACCTAGCGAGTCAAGTAATGCTCTCAACCTGTCTACCGTGATGGGCTCCCTCCTGTCCTTCTTTTCTTCCTCCTCTATTGCCCATCCCTTAACTGCCTTCTTAACTATGAATCTTTTCGTCACGTCGTGTACCTCTAGTAGCTGGGAAAAATATGATACAGCTGCCAGTATTGTAGTCAGTTTCCCTTTTTTTATTTTTGCCTGTTTCAAGTGTACTAAGTATTCTAGGAATAGCTCTTCCTCAGTGCCCTTTTTTGTCCCCATAAATTTTTTCCAGCCTTCCCAGTGCTTACTATATGTTGTCCACGTCCGCGGGGCCAAAGACCTTTTTATCAAGCTTTTGATTATTTCTAACCGTTCCCAATCTGCCAAAGAGAAATGGGGCATTCTTCACCATTTAGCTCTGCCTTAGGCGCCAGCTGCCTGAATAGATCCCATTTAAACCTTGATAACGCATCCGCAATAACATTGTTTACACCTGGGATGTGTTTGGCCCTGAAGCTTATGTTATTCTCGAGCGCTTTAAGGACTAGGTGCTGCACGTATGGGATAACCTGGGCGGAAGATGCCGATAGGTTGTTTAACACCTCTACAACCCCCATGTTATCTGACCAAAACATAATATTCTTATTAGCCAAGTCCCCGCCCCACAGTTCTATTGCGGCCACTATGGGGAATAATTCCAATAACACTAAGTTCCTAGTCCATCCCTTTTCCACCCATAGTTGTGGCCATTTTCCTGCGCACCATTTGCCGTTAAGGTATGCCCCAAAACCTGACCCGCCTGCGGCATCTGTGTATAATTGCAGTTCGGTTGCTAAGATTCTCTCCTCCCAAATTCTTATCCCATTAAAGTTTTCCAAAAAACGATCCCATAGTCTCAGGTCTGCCTTTAATCTCTTGCTTAGCCTAATGTTGTGGTTAGGTAATATTGCCCCTCTTGTGCTTATCTCGAGCCTTCGCTTAAAAATTCTACCCAGGGGTATCACTCTGCATGCGAAATTAATGAGGCCCAGCAATTTCTGCATCTCTCTGAGGGTGGCCTTCCTCTTACTTAGCATTTGTTCTATGGCCATCCTAATTTTTCCAATTTTTTCCCCCGGTAGTCTGCATTGTTTATTTAACGAATCAATTTCTATCCCCAAAAAGGCCAGTGATGTACAGGGGCCTTCTGATTTGTCTAGTGCTACTGGCACTCCGAGCTCCCTGAAAATTGCCAACACTTCCCCCAGTATTCTCCCGCACTCGCCTGCGCCGCGCTTACCAACAATCATGAAATCATCCAAATAATGCACTAGCGAGTTACTACCTGTTCTCTTTTGTATCAGCCAATGCAAAAAGGAGCTAAACTCCTCGAAATACGCGCAAGAGATTGAGCACCCCATTGGCAAGCATTTATCGACATAGTAGCCGCCTTCAAACTTACACCCCATCAATCTGAAGCTCTCGGGGTGCAGTGGTAATAGCCTAAAAGCGGCTTCTATGTCGACTTTTGCCAATTCTGCTCCTATTCCCGCTGCCTTGACTAGGTTAACCGCTTGGTCAAAAGATTGATAAGCTACTGATGCGTCTTCTTTGCTTATGGCATCGTTTACCGAGTGCCCTCTAGGATACGATAAGTGCTGAATCAGCCTAAATTTACCTAATTCTTTCTTGGGGACTACGCCTAGGGGGGACACTACCAACCCCTCTATTGGCTTTCTTAAAAAAGGACCTACCATTCTTCCCAGCTCCACCTCTTTCTTTAATTTACCCCTTAACACTTCAGGCAATTCATGTGCAGACTTTAGGTTTTTCTCCTTTTTTGTGGCTTCAACCCTCCCCTGTATGGGTATCTTGAACCCGTATAGTAGCCCCCCCTTTAATCTTTCCCTCTCCTTCACCTTGGGGTATCCTTGTAGGGCCTCCACCAGCTTATTTACTTTCAGAGGGGTTCTGGCCAGCCCCAGCCCCTCCCCCTTGAAACTTATTTGGGGCACGAAAGGAATAACTTTTACCCCCTTGGTTCTTTCTGCATTCCACCCCGGCGTGATTCCCTGTGCAATGCCTGCAAATGTGCTTGAATCTACAAGCCGTTCCTCTATCGCAGCGCTTATCGTTATACGCCCAGCATTCTTTTACCTCCTGCTTAATCCCTTTTGCTACGAACGCACTCCCGTATTGCATTCTACTACCTCCTTGCCCCTCTGCTATCTTTACCAGGCGGGACCATGTATCTATGATTTTTACCCCGAAATCCTTCCTACCTTTCCCCCCTGTGGCCACACTGCCCCTCCTGAACTCCTCATCATATTCCTTCCAGGAAAACCCCCCATACGTTGTAAAGCAATCTGCGATTAGGTGCAGGTATCTCATCATACCCTTCATTTGTCTGGGGTGCGCCTCTAGGAAACTTTCCGCGTATACTGCAAACCCTTTAACCCATTCTGCAAATGAACTCTTTTTTCTATTTTTTGCCCTCTCTCCCCTGGATTTAGTGGCAATCGCTTCTCTAGTTATGTCAAAGAAATCTAAGTATCTCCCTTTTTTTGCTTTACGTACTAACTTAGATTTTAAGTGCGCAGCCAGCGGGACTAAGCGTACCCCGCTCATTTCATCTTCAACCTGGGCCCCCCCTTCTTCACTGCCCTCTGACTCAGAGCCCTTTTGCTCCTCTTTATGACCCTGTTTTGCATAAATTTTCCGAACTATTTTCAATATTTTCTTATTGGGGCCCCTTAACACATCAGAATCCCCATCAGAGTCAGAATTACTGCTTGAACTATCAGAATAAATCTTATCACTATGTTTCTTACCTTTTGTCTTTGTCTGTGATGAGTTGGATTGCTGCTCCATTGCTGCTCCCCCTCCGCTGGTTCCAGGATGCTCGAGAGGTCCCTCTGTTCTGTGGTCCCTCTGCTCCTCTGCTTGCCGGAGCTCGCTTTGTCCCCCCACCGCAGCGACAGGCGCGACCGCTTGAAGTGCCTGTGGACAAAACATGTTATTTACAGTCCTTTTGCTGTGTGGCATCTCTTGGCCGGCCCTATCATTCTCGTGTACCCTCTTATATAGCAGCCCGTCCCTGCCTCTTACGTATGAGCCTATCTCAGGGTTAATGTGTGCGTTCGCATGATGCTGCGCGTACTCTATGCCCCCCACCTCGTTGTCAGGGTCTGCGGCCTCCCTGCTGCGCCTATAATTATTGCCAGCTGAGTTTTCCCCCACTACGTAAATGTATTCCCTCTGTATTGGGACCGCCTGCGTCAGGTTCCTGTGACCGCTCCTTCCTCCCCCGCTGATATGTGGCCCAGCCCGAAATTCCCCCACTGGGGATCCAACCATTTGGCCCTCCAGGTATTCCCTGTTGCCCCCCTGTGTCACCGCTGTCCTCCCGCTAAAATTTCCCCTTACCGCATGTAAGTAGTTCCCCTCCTCCACTACTCTTCTCCTGTATGACACCTGGTCCCTGACTAACGGTCGCGGCGCCGACCCCGCCCCCCCACGCACGCCGCTGACGTCACTGACATGCGCCATTAGCGTCGGCGTGCGTGGGGGCGCGCGGTCGGAACCGGGGCCGTGATCGCTAAAAAACAAAAGCGGCGATGCCCCCTGGAACCCTCCCTCGCCTGATCTGCTGCCGGGTACTCTATGACCCTGTGCCTGGTCCCGCTCGGCCGGGCTAAATGCCGATGCGACGGGCCGCGCCTGGGCTAACGGGATCCCTGGTGGCGAGTCGTCCCCCAGCACCAGTGACCTGACTAGCGGGGGTGGTGCCGGGGATTGGGCTGCGTTGGACCCGGAGGAGGCCGCGTATGATAACTCGGAGTGGGCGGGGGATGTGGGCTGCGGGAAGGGGAGAAGGGGCGCGACACTTACCTCGGTGGCATCTTGCCTAAACTTCCCTACCCGATCTGGGAGGACCACTCCCTGAGCTTCTCTTCCTGCGAGTCCTCCAGCATTCCTCTTCCTTTTTGCCACTCTCTTCTCCTCTTTCCCAGCAGCAGTGGTCCAATGATTCTCTCCTTCCAGGAATTTCTTGGGAATTCGCCTGCTTCTTGAAGCCATCGTGCAGTTTTCTACAACTGGAATCGTTGAAATACCTGTAAGTAAAAAAGAAAATAATTATTGTGAGCTCCAAACATTGTGCAATCATCTTTATAGACAGTTAATCCCCTCAACTCCTGTTCACACCCCCTCTCACCATCCTGGCCAATCCCTGTGCTAGCCTATTCAGGATCAGCTAGTTGCATCTTATCTACACTGCCCATCCCTACTTCTATTGTCCTGCCATAGCTGTACTATTCAAAGGAGGGGGCTACTCCTAGCCCCCAACCCCCTAACCTTCCCATTCAGTAAAGTCAATTTCCCTTAAGCTGTTCCTCTCCTATTTTAGTCGATACACTTTGCTTTTGAGTACAGTACATGCAGCTGCATGTGTGTGGGTCTGGAATCCACTAAAAACGTTCCTAGAAGGCTTCATTTGATATCATATACCCCCCTGGGATTGGTGAAGTCGCAGCAAAGGCTGTAGCTGGGACTGTAAGGGGGTTAAAATTAAAAACGGCTCCGGTTTCCACATTTTAAGGGTTAACAGCTTGAAAATTGGGGTGCAATACTTTGAATGCATTAAGACACTGTGGTGAAAAAAGTGTTCCCTGTTTAACATTTAAAGAGACAGTAACGGTTTTGTTTTAAAACGGTTTTTGTGCTTTATTAACCAGTTTAAGCCTGTTTAACATGTCTGTACCTTCAGATAGATCATGTTCTGTATGTATGGTAGCCAATGTGGTTCCCCCTTCAAATATGTGTGATAATTGTGCCATAGTGTCCAAACAAAGTAAGGACAGTACTGTCACAAATTGTAAAGTTGCCCAGGATGATTCCTCAGATGAAGGAAGTAGACATAGTTCTACATCATCTCCTTCTGTGTCTATACCAGTTATGCCCGCGCAGGCGACCCCTAGTACTTCTAGCGCGCCAATGCTTGTTACTATGCAGCAATTGACGGCAGTAATGGATAACTCCATAGTAGGGTTGCCACCTCGGCCATGTTTTCCTGGACACTTATGAGTTACACATGCTGCAGGGTAAGCAGGTGGGAACATGTTTTGTGCCTCTGGATATCACATGAATGAACAGCACAATACATGTTCCTCCGTGCACACCCTGCAGCATGTGTAACTCATAAGTGTCCAGGAAAACATGGCCGAGGTGGCAACCCTACTCCATAGCTAATATTTTATCCAAAATGCCAGCATTTCATAGAAAGCGCGATTGCTCTGTTTTAAACACTGTAGAGCAGGAGGGCGCTGATGATAATTTTTCTGTCATACCCTCACACCAATCTGAAGTGGCAGTGAGGGAGGGTTTGTCAGATGGGGAAATTTCTGATACAGGAAGAATTTCTCAGCAGGCAGAACCTGATGTTGTGACATTTAAATCAAAATTAGAGCATCTCCGCGCATTACTTAAGGAGGTGCTATCTACTCTGGATGATTGTGACAATCTGGTCAACCCAGAAAAATTGTGCAAGATGGACAAGTTCCTTGAGGTCCCGGTGCACCCTGATGCTTTTCCGATACCTAAACGGGTGGCGGACATAGTGAATAAGGAGTGGGAGAAGCCAGGCATACCTTTTGTCCCTCCTCCTATATTTAAGAAATTGTTCCCTATGGTCGACCCCAGGAAGGACACATGGCAAACAGTCCCTAAGGTCGAGGGGGCGGTTTCTACTCTAGCCAAGCGCACGACCATTCCTATTGAGGACAATTGTGCTTTCAAAGATCCTATGGATAAAAAATTGGAGGGTTTGCTTAAAAAGATTTTTGTACAGCAAGGTTACCTCCTTTAACCTATTTCGTGCATTATTCCTGTCACTACAGCGGCGTGGTTCTGGTTCGAGGAACTGGAAAAGTCGCTCAGTAGGGAGACTCCGTATGAGGAAGTCATGGACAGAATTCACGCACTTAAGTTAGCTAATTCCTTTATTTTAGACACCGCTTTGCAGTTAGCGAGGTTAGCGGCGAAAAATTCAGGGTTTACAATTGGGGCGCGTAGAGCGCTCTGGCTAAAGTCTTGGTCGGCGGATGTATCTTCCAAGACAAAATTGCTTAATACCCCTTTCAAAGGTAAGACCCTTTTTGGGCCAGAATTGAAAGAGATTATTTCAGACATCACTGAGGGAAAGGGCCATGCCCTCCCACAAGATAAACCTTTCAAGGCTAAGAATAAGTCCAATTTTCGTTCCATTCGCAATTTCAGGAACGGACCAGCTTCCAACTCGGCAGCCTCTAGACATGAGGGTAACGCTTCCCAGACTAAACCAGCTTGGAAATCAATGCAAGGCTGGAACAAGGGTAAACAGGCCAAGAAGCCTGCTGCTGCTACCAAAACAGCATGAAGGGGTAGCCCCCGATCCGGGACCGGATCTAGTAGGGGGCAGACTCTCTCTCTTTGCTCAGGCTTAGGCAAGAGATGTTCAGGATCCCTGGACACTAGAAATAGTCTCTCAGGGTTTTCTTCTGGAGTTCAAGGAACTACCCTCAAGGGGAAGGTTCCACATGTCTAACTTATCTTCAAACCAAATAAAGAGACAGGCATTCTTACATTGTGTAGAAGACCTGTTAAAGATGGGAGTGATACACCCAGTTCCAACTGTGGAACAAGGTCGGGGGTTTTACTCAAATCTGTTTGTAGTTCCCAAAAAAGAGGGAATTTTCAGACCAATTCTGGATTTAAAAATTCTAAACAAATTTCTCAGAGTTCCATCGTTCAAATGGAAACCATTCGAACAATTTTATCTACAATCCAGGAGGGTCAATTTATGACTACCGTGGATTTAAAGGATGTGTATCTACATATTCCTATCCACAAAGATCATCCAAGGATTTTCACAAAGGTGCTAGGGTCCCTTCTAGAGGTTCTAAGACCAAGGGGTATTGCAGTGGCACCTTATCTGGATGACATTCTAATCCAAACGTCGTCTCTTTCCAAAGCAAAGGCTCATACAGACATTGTTCTAGCCTTTCTCATATCTCACGGGTGGAAGGTGAACGTAGAAAAGAGTTCCCTGTCTCCGTCGACAAGAGTTCCCTTCTTGGGAACGATAATAGATTCTTTAAAAATGAAGATCTTCCTGACAAAAGTCAGAAAGTCAAAGCTTCTAAAGCTTGTCAAGTTCTTCACTCTATTCTGCAGCCTTCCATAGCTCAGTGCATGGTAGTAGTAGGGTTGATGGTTGCAGCAATGGACATAGTTCCTTTTGCTCAAATTCATCTAAGACCATTACAACTGTGCATGCTCAAGCAGTGGAATGGGGACTATACAGACTTGTCTCCAAAGATTCAAGTAGACCAGATGACCAGAGACTCACTCCGTTGGTGGTTGTCACAGGATCACCTGTCTCAGGGAATGAGTTTCCGCAGACCAGAGTGGGTCATTGTCACGACCGACGCCAGTCTATTAGGCTGGGGCGCGGTCTGGGATTCCCTGAAAGATCAGGGTCTATGGTCTCGGGAAGAGTCTCTTCTCCCGATAAACATCCTGGAACTGAGAGCGATATTCAATGCTCTCCGGGCTTGGCCTCAACTAGCGAAGGCCGGATTCATAAGATTCCAGTCAGACAACATGACGACTGTAGCTTACATCAACCATCAGGGAGGAACAAAGAGTTCCTTGGCGATGAGAGAGGTATCCAAGATCATCAAATGGGCGGAGGATCACTCCTGCCATCTATCTGCAATTCACATCCCAGGAGTAGACAACTGGGAGGCGGATTATCTGAGTCGTCAGACTTTCCATCTGGGGGAGTGGGAACTCCACCCGGAGGTTTTTGCCCAGTTGACTCAATTATGGGACATTCCAGACATGGATCTGATGGCGTCTCGTCAGAACTTCAAGGTTCCTTGCTACGGGTCCAGATCCAGGGATCCCAAGGCGACTCTAGTGGATGCATTAGTGACGCCTTGGTCGTTCAACCTAGCTTATGCATTTCCACCGTTCCCTCTCCTTCCCAGGCTTGTAGCCAGGATCAAACAGGAGAAGGCCTCAGTGATTCTGATAGCCCCTGCGTGGCCACGCAGGACTTGGTATGCAGACCTAGTGAATATGTCATCGGCTCCACCATGGAAGCTACCTTTGAGACAGGATCTTCTAGTGCAAGGTCCATTCGAACATCCAAATCTAGTTTCTCTCCAGCTGACTGCTTGGAAATTGAACGCTTGATTTTATCCAAGCGCGGGTTTTCAGATTCAGTGATAGATACTCTGGTCCAAGCCAGAAAACCTGTGACTAGAAGGATTTACCATAAAATATGGAAAGGATATATCTGTTGGTGTGAATCCAAGGGATTCTCATGGATTAATATTCCCAGGATCCTCTCCTTTCTAACAAGAAGGTTTGGATAAGGGATTGTCAGCGAGTTCTCTAAAAGGACAGAGATCTGCTTTATCTGTCTTGTTACACAGACGACTGGCAGCTGTGCCAGATGTACAAGCTTTTGTACAGGCTTTGGTCAGAATCAAACCTGTTTACAGACCTTTGACTCCTCCCTGGAGTCTAAATTTAGTTTTTTCAGTTCTTCAAGGGGTTCCATTTGAACCCTTACATTCCATAGATATCAAGTTACTATCTTGGAAAGTTCTGTTTTTGGTTGCTATTTCTTCTGCTAGAAGAGTTTCTGAACTATCTGCTTTGCAGTGTGATCCACCCTATCTGGTGTTCCATTCAGATAAGGTTGTTTTGCGTACCAAGCCTGGTTTTCTTCCAAAAGTTGTTTCCAACAAGAATATTAACCAGGAAATAGTTGTCCCTTCTTTGTGTCCGAATCCAGTTTCAAAGAAGGAACATTTGTTACACCATTTAGATGTAGTCCGTGCTTTAAAGTTCTATTTAGAAGCAACAAAGGATTTCAGACAAAACTTCTTTTTTGTTTGTCGTTTATTCTGGTAAGAGGAGAGGACAAAAAGCTACTGCTACCTCTCTTTCTTTCTGGCTGAAAAGCATTATCCGATTGGCTTATGAGACTGCCGGACGGCAGCCTCCTGAACGAATCACAGCTCACTCTACTAGGGCTGTGGCTTCCACATGGGCCTTCAAGAACGAGGCTTCTGTTGATCAGATATGTGAGGCAGCAACTTGGTCTTCTCTGCACACTTTTGCCAAATTCTACAAATTTGATACTTTTTGCTTCTTCGGAGGCTATTTTTTTGAGAAAGGTTTTGCAAGCCGTGGTGCCTTCTGTGTAGGTAACCTGATTTGCTCCCTCCCTTCATCCGTGTCCTAAAGCTTTGGTATTGGTTCCCACAAGTAATGGATGACGCCGTGGACCGGACACACCAATGTTGGAGAAAACAGAATTTATGCTTACCTGATAAATTACTTTCTCCAACGGTGTGTCCGGTCCACGGCCCGCCCTGGTTTTTTAATCAGGTTTGAAAAATTTCTCTCTCTATACACTACAGTCACCACGGCACCCTATAGTTTCTCCTTTTTTTCTCCTAACCGTCGGTTGAATGACTGGGGGGGCAGAGCCTGGGAGGGACTATATGGACAGCTCTTGCTGTGTGCTCTCCTTGCCTTTCCCTGTGGGGGAGGAGAATATACCACAAGTAATGGATGACGCCGTGGACCGGACACACCGTTGGAGAAAGTAATTTATCAGGTAAGCATAAATTCTGTTTTTGCTGTCTCTCTCCCCCTCTCTTTTGCTGTCTCTCTCCCCTCTCTCTTTTGCTGTCTCTCTCCCCATCTCTCTTTTGCTGTCTCTCTCCCCATCTCTCTTTTGCTGTCTCTCTCCCCCTCTCTTTTGCTGTCTCTCTCCCCCCTCTCTTTTGCTTTCTCTCTCCCTCTCTCTCTTTTGCTGTCTCTCTCCCCCTCTCTCTTTTGCTGTCTCTCTCCCCTCTCTCTTTTGCTGTCTCTCTCTCTCCCACTCTCTTTTGCTGTCTCTCTCCCCCTCTCTCTTTTGCTGTCTCTCTCCCCCCTCTCTTTTGGTGTCTCTCTCCCACCTCTCTTTTGCTGTCTCTCTCCCCCTCTCTTTTGCTGTCTCTCTCCCCCTCTCTTTTGCTGTCTCTCTCCCCACTCTCTTTTGCTGTCTCTCTCCCCTCTCTCTTTTGCTGTCTCTCTCCCCCCTCTCTTTTGCTGTCTCTCTCCCGTCTCTCTTTTGCTGTCTCTCCCACTCTCTTTTGCTGTCTCTCTCCCCCCTCTCTTTTGCTGTCTCTCTCCCCTCTCTCTTTTGCTGTCTCTCTCTCCCACTGTCTTTTGCTGCCTCTCTCCCCCTCTCTCTTTTGCTGTCTCTCTCTTTTTTGCTGTCTCTCTCTCTCTATCCCCCCTCTTCTGCTCTCTCTATTCCCATCCTTAGAGCTCACTTTTTCGAGCCAGCATTGATCATTCTGGCCCCGCCCACGTCACGCCCGGCCCAGCCCGCGTCACACCCGTCCACGCCCTCCCCGCGATATATATATAGATATATATAGATATATAGATAGATCTGTAAGTGCTGGTGACTCTGGAACTGTGTATTTAAAAGATTGTGCACAATTAGATAATGGAGTTGTTTAAAATTGTGTGCTCTATCTGAAAGCATTTTCCACAAAAAATAAATAAATACCAAAACAAAGGGTCACAATCTTAAAGGGACACTGTACCCAAAAATTTTCTTTTGTGATTCAGATTGAGCATGAAATTTTAAGCAACTTTCTAATTTACTTCTATTATCAAATTTTCTTCATTCTCTTGATATCTTTATTTGAAATGCAAGAATGTAAGTTTAGATGCCGGCCCATTTTTGGTGAACAACCTGGGTTGTCCTTGCTGATTGGTGGATAAATTAATCCACCAATAAAAAAGTGCTGTCCAGAGTATTGAAACCAAAAAAAAGCTTAGATGCCTTATTTTTCAAATAATGATAGCAAGAGAACGAAGAAAAATTGATAATATGAGTAAATTAGAAAGTTGCTTAAAATTTCATGCTCTTTCTGAATTGCAAATGAACAAATTTGGGTTCAGTGTCCCTTTAAGTTAGACTGTAGCAGATTCTGGAGAAATGTGAGTAAGCATTTTTTACAGAAAGGGTGGTGGATTCATGGAATAAACTTCCAATAGAGGCAGTAAGAACAAGAATTGTAACAAATAATAATAATAAATGCCTGGGACATGCATAAGGCTATCCTAAGAAAACAGTAACATGTACTATGGGTAGACTTGATGGGCCTTCTTGGTTCTTATGTACTGTCAAATGTTATGTTTCTATAAAAGCAAACATTTTCAGGCTTACACACACCTATCACATTTTTTATCATAATTGTTTTTTGTCCCTAATTTTGTGCATACTTTTCTTTGTCCCCTTTTAGCAGACACCAAAAGTGTCTTTAGGCTTTCTGCTTCATGCAAACAATACCACAATATTCTTGGTATACATGCAGATGGAACATCGTCATCCACCATCTGACAAATGGAATATTGTGGCTTTTGACAATTTTGAAATCTTACCACTAGGGTTGCACCGATACCGATACTAGTATCGGTATCGGTGCCGATACCAAGTATTTGCATGAGTACTTGTACTTGTGCAAATGCACCGATACTTAAACCGATACCTCCAATTCCTACCCATACGCCATCTTGTGGCATTTTTCAAACTGCATGTTCCCATTTCATTTTAAGCTGGAGTGGAAGCTTAACTAAAAATTGTTCTGCCAATACAAATTGCTGTTATTTGTATTATTGTACATCAGAGCAGTCATTCAGACAAACCCATGAAGTACTGAGCAGTTAATAAACTGAGATTTAATGGCCCAAACATATCTTTCTAACCCATGCAGTAGTGTGAAAAGTTAAAGAAACTGTCCAGCTTAGCGTCAAACATCCTTGCTGTTAGCAGAAACAGACTTATAGCTGAACATGCAGAGATGCTTCTGTTCCTTAATAAGAACTTTCCACTAACTTTTGAAAAGATATTCTAATTGCTAGATTGCCTGTTATACTACTAGTTCTCCTCTTGCACAATTATGCTCAAAACATACTGTACTCTGAGGAACAACCTTAGCCAGGGCTGGACTGGGAATAAAAAGCAGCCCTGGAAAAATATGAAGACCAGCCCTATTTTCTGTTGAGTCAGTAGAATGCAAATGCCCCATTTTTCTCAGTGGATTACTGGGATACTCCTTCCTCAATATTATTTTCAGAATTAAATTATATTACTTTGTATTAAGTACAAATGTTAGATTGATGAGTTATATAGGCACCCTACAACCCAATTGCATCCAGTAATCCCCCCTTTAAATTGTAGCTTTCCAGCTCTAGCTGCTGCAGCTGTTATTTATTGTTGTTATTATTAATATATGTTATTGTAATATTTTTATTTATAAACAGGTTCTGTAAACTTTGTGACCACAAGCACATAAAACTGTTTTATTATTTCAAAATGTCTTTTGAGATACAGTTCACAATTATAAAGAAGTGATCTTAAATCATTACTCTGTAATGTGCTAGGTAAACTGTCATGACATAAAAAAGTATCGGTAATTGGTATCGGTGAGTATTTGAAAAAAAGTATCGGTACTTGTACTCGGTCTTAAAAAAATGGTATCGGTGCAACCCTACTTACCACACATAACATCCTGCTGCAAGATTGCAAGATAACCATAATCTAAATCACATACTTAGGGGCCGAATTATTAAGATGCAAATGCAGTCATTTGCATGCGGATCTTCAGGCTCACTGAAAACAAAATTTTTAGAAGCATCGGTCTTAAGACTGCTGCTCCTTAACTCATCCGCCACCTCTGAGGTTGCGGATAGCAATCATCCCAATCGGATACAATCGGGATGATTGACACCCCCTACTAGCGCTACTAGGATAAGAGCTACTGAAATCCTATTGGCTGATTTGAATCAGTTCCAGCGTTGCCGGTCTTCAACTCCGCCCTCCGCTCCGCGCCGGCTGGTTCCTGGAAGAAGAAAGAAGAGGTCGCCGCTTGGAAGAAGACTTCACCGCCTGGAACAGGACCTTCTCCGCTGAACTTCAGGACAGGTGAGGACCACTTGAGGGTTAGACTTAGGGTTTTTTAAGGGGTTTTTGGGAGGATTTATTTTATTTAGATAGGGTGGGCAGCAAAAGAGCTGAATGCCCTTTTAAGGGCAATGCCCAACAAATGTCCTTTTCAGGGCAATGGGTAGTTTAGCGTTTTTAGTGTTAGTATTTTTTTGGGGGGGGTTTGGTGGGTGGGGGGGTTTACTGGTAGGGGGGGCTGTGTGTATTTTTTTGGCAAAAGAGCTGATTATCTTGGGGCAATGCCCTGCAAAAAGTCCTTTTAAAATTAGGGGGTGTTTTTATTTTGGGGGGGGGGGCTTTTTTATTTTCATAGGGATTAGGTGTAATTTATTTAAAATTTTGTAATTTTATTTTTTATTTTCTGTAATCTTAGATTTTTTTATTTTCCGTAATTCTTGCTTAAAGGGACAGTCTACTCCTGAATTTTGATTAGACTGCCCCTTTAATTTATACTTAGTTTATTTGTATTTTAAAAGTAGTGTAATTTTTTTTTATATTTAATAGTAACTTTAGTATTTTTTAAATTAGGTAATTTTAGTTTATTTAGGGGGGTTAGGTTTATTGCGTTGTCGGCTATGGCAGTTTAGGGATTAATACTTGATTAGGTTTACTGCGTTGTGGGTTAATGGCGGATTAGGGGTTAATATTTTTAATAGGTTGTTTGCGATGTTGGGGTTGGCGGATTTAGGGGTTAATAATTTAGTTATTACTTGCGGTGTGGGTTTGATGGCGGATATAGTGGTTAATAGTTTAAATAGGCATATTGCGTTGTGGGTGGTTGTCGGTCTAAGGGTTAATACATTTAATATTAGTAATGAGAGGGGTTTATTGCAGATATAGGGGTTTTACGTGTCAGGCTTATTTTTGGGAGGCGTGTTAGACTTTTACGGGAGATTTGTTATTTTCTTTACTTTTCTTAGGTGCCGGCAGTTTCTAAAGTGCCGTAAAAATATATTAAATTATAAGAAGGCGCTACAAAAGCTCTAAGTGTTAGAGAATAAGGAGAGTATTTTGTATCAATAGAATTCTATTTATGATAAACAGAAAAAAAATTCCAGTATAAAATTGTGCTATTGTAACGATGTTGCAGTCAGTCCTACCCAAATGGTATCTATAGGATTCTATTTGTGATAAATGGATAAAAAAATTCCCAGTGTTAAATTGTGCTATCGGAACAATGTTGCAGTTAGTTCTGATATAGGTATTTCGTTAAACAATGATATATTTTGTATATATATCAGTATTGTTATTTATTATTTTAGGAAACCTGGATTTATAACCACCTTCTATAAATCTCAATGAGACAAGTGAACCAAATATATAATATAAAAAGTTTTTACTTTGGATCTTAAAAAAGGCAAAAATATATAGAATACATATATCTAAAGTAAAAATACAAATAAAAAAACAAATAAAAACATAGCATATGAATTACAATCAAGCGTTCTCTAAGTGCAAAATGTACTCCTGTACCATCTCAGAAACTCCTCGGTAGGTGATTTTATAATATAGAGTCTCAAGTGGTTATGGCAGTATTGTTATATACACCCCTTTTCAAGCAAATATGATGTCAGTTCATTCAAAGAACAAAGTCTCTCCTAATGCAGTACATGGAATCTATGAAACAGTAGCGGCCAACTACTTAATAACTTTTGATTTTCCTTTATACACGCTATCAGGGGAAAAGCTCAAACAGTGGGTGCTTCAAGCAAAAAAAGTCTTAGATGGTGAATCCGTACCTTGGGAAGACTTTGTGTATTCCTGCTGCGCAGGTGATCTTACCCTCTCCTGTGTACGGCTCCTTTACAGGAGACTGGTTCCTGTTAGGCAACTTTAGCAGACAAGCGGTTAACTATTGCCTCTCTCCGGTATCTTCAAACTTGCGCAAGTTTCTTTAACAAACCGGACCCCCTTTCCTGCACTTAGTACTTAGTGTACGCAGGAAAAAACGTTATAGTCTTTATGTTCTTACAGCTCACAGGTGTCGGTTCTCACCTCCGTGTGTGCAAGTTGTCTCAAACAATCTTCTTTTAGAGACGGAATTCCCAATTGCACAGCTTCAACGGACAGCGTCAGAACACCCGGCTTTTCGAAAATACACACAGCTTCTACGTGTTTCACCCTGATTGCGGGCTTTCTTGAGAAATTATTGTTTACCGAAATACCTATATCAGAACTTACTGCAACATTGTTATGATAGCACAATTTAACACTGGGAATTTTTTATCCATTTATAACAAATAGAATCCTATAGATACCATTTGGGTAGGACTGACTGCAACATCGTTACAATAGCACAATTTTATACTGGAAATTTTTTTCCGTTTATCATAAATAGAATTCTATTGATACAAATTAGGTAATCTTCTATCATTTAAATACTCTCCTTATTCTCTAACACTTAGAGCTTTTTTAGCGCCTTCTTATAATTTAATATATTTTTATTCTACATTTTTTGTCTAGGAGGAGGACAATATTAGGGAGGCATAAGGGTTTTAGGTCCAGCGCTATACACTATATTTCTTGTAAACTCTAAAGTGCCGTAAGTCCCTGGCGACTCCAGACATTTGTATTTACGCTCATTTCTGGACATCGCTAGTTTATCAGACTTACGGCACTTTATGAACTGCCGGCGGGGTTTATGTAATACCCCAATGTGCGAGGTGAAATTACGGACGGCGCATGTTCCCACTCTTGCGCCAAAACCTGGGCCGTATATTTGATCGCTCCCGATATATACAGCAATGTACCTTAACCTCTTTTGTATAATCTAAATCAGACCTCCCAACTGTCCCTATTTGACAAGGGACAAGCCCCAATTCTGAGCTCTGTCCCACTGAGACAAGCATATGTCCCTCTTTACAGAATTTCCCTTAGCCCCATCCACAAACCACCCAGAAACACCTACAAACTGCCCCGACACACCTACAATCCCACCCACTAAGAACCCATGATCCTTCCCTTCCCAACACCCTCCACCCACAAAATGGTGACGGACTCCTATCAACCTCCTGTGTGCCTCATTCTCAGCCACAAATATTGGGAGGTATGATCTAAATCACAACTGAGTCTAGTTTTCCCATTCTTTTCACTATAGAGTTTAGAAAAAACACACACACACACCTCAGTTTATAACCATATTTATTAAAATTTGTATTTTTTTTAATGTGGTGGTCTCCAGGCACTTATAATAGGCCATCAAAAGAAGTCTAAAGACCCCTGGTTTTTATACATAACTATATGAAAGGGCTTATTTATATGAGGATAGCCCCTTCTTTCCTTTGACTATAGAGTTTAGAAAAAAAAAATATTATTTGCAACCTTACTATTAGAATTTTAATAAAAATTTACATTTTTCACATATTTTGTTGTAGAGCACTTACGTGCCATGATATATTCATAAAATAACATTATAGTTTTCATCTGTTGGATCTGCTGAAAAAACAATATATAATATGTGTGTGCTTATCACTTGCAAAATGGCCTACAGTGGGGATTAAATGTAAGAAGCATCTAAAAACTCTAAAACAGCTCAGCACATGGGTGGAAACGGTTCCGCAGTTAAGTATTTAAGAAATATGCATAACATAATAATAGGGGCTGCTGCCCTATTTAGCATCATTGAAAACAAATTTCTTGCAGATGAATAAGAATGGATCCACAGATTAATTAATTCTATGGGCATCTCTGAAAGAGGTGGCAAAGAGGAGGAGAAGAAGGGGAGCCTCCCTAGCGATCTTACAGATTGAATTTAGTAAATTGCTCACTATTTATAAAGTAATGCCTGATCAGAGCATGTTTTCCTAAAATCAAGGTTCAAATCAAAGCTCTTGAAATCTCTAAAATTCACAAAGATCTTCTATATTTGAACCAGAGATACTACCACAAAGGCAAAAAAGTTAACCGTTTGCTAGCACATCGCCTTCATCAATGGATAGCACAGGCCAGACTCCCTTCAATTCATCTAGATGGTCGTATCTTAGTAAATCCTGCTGACATTGAAGAAGCTTCTTGGACATTTTATGCTAGTCTATACAACTTACAGGTACACTTGTCTATTCCTTGTCCTTCTAGCAGTGAGATACGGCCATTTCTTTCCTCACTACGCTTGCCAGCGGTCACAGATGATCAGGCAACTCACCTTGCTGCTCTTATAATTCTTTAAGAAATTCTTTCTTGCCCATATGGATACACTGGGATATTCTATAAGATAAACAACAACAGGCAAGTAAGTAGCACTCTAATTAATCATCAAAGGTATACAGGTGCATCCTAGAATAATGAATATTAGAAACGTAGAGAAGAGAGTAGAAACCTCAAAATACGGGGTTTCTAAAAGTCTAGGCGAAAAATTTCACAACTGTAAAGAATAAAGACATACAGAGGATTCTTAAAGTACAAAAAGTTTAATAAAACATAGCTTCATACATCCAAACATTCAATCCACATACATACAGGGGATCCCCGGATGGCATAAAGGAAGACACAATGGCCGTGGGTAAATCTGGTGCACCAGTATTCAACAGGATTAAATGTCATAAAAGTATTGCATATATTTATAATCCAGAGAAAGAGGGACCGTCCCAAATAATCTCAAGCCAGGTGAGTTAAGTCTATACCCCTATGTGATACATAAGTGTAACTACATTAGAGCGTTTGAAACCAGGGGGAGCTGTACATCGCCGCCTCTTTTTCACAGGTACGCTAATGAGCTGAACAAAAGTGTGATAGATAATAGTTCACATCGATACCTGTCTTTTTCACGCGGTTGCTCTTCCCTCAGCGGTTGCTCCCATAACGTAGCTTCTTCTGGGGTAGTCTGAAGGCAAGCCAAGGATCCACTGGAAAGTGCTGCAAACCATCGACGAGTTTTAGAGCTCGTTTCACTCCTTTCCTTGAAGCAGCATGGAGTGAAAGCAGAAGCTCCATGCTGCTTCAAGGAAAGGAGTGAAACAAGCTCTAAGACTCGTTGGTGGTTTGCAGCACTTTCCAGTGGATCCTTGGCTTGCCTTCAGTCTACCCCAGAAGAAGCTACGTTATGGGAGCAACCGCTGAGGGAAGAGCAACCGCGTGAAAAAGACAGGTATCGATGTGAACTATTATCTATCACACTTTTGTTCGGCTCATTAGCGTACCTGTGAAAAAGACGCGGCGATGTACAGCTCCCCCTGGTTTCAAACGCTCTAACGTAGTTACACTTATGTATCACATAGGGGTATAGACTTAACTCACCTGGCTTGAGATTATTTGGGACGGTCCCTCTTTCTCTGGATTATAAATATATGCAATACTTTTATGACATTTAATCCTGTTGAATACTGGTGCACCAGATTTACCAACGGCCATTGTGTCTTCCTATATGCTATCCAGGGATCCCCTGTATGTATGTGGATTGAATGTTTGGATGTATGAAGCTATGTTTTATTAAACTTTTTGTACTTTAAGAATCCACTGTATGTCTTTATTCTTTACAGTTGTGCAATTTTTCGCCTAGACTTTTAGAAACCCCGTATTTTGAGGTTTCTACTCTCTTCTCTACGTTGCTAATATTCTATAAGATGTTTACCTCTTTAATTAACCCTTTGTTATTCAGAGTTTATGAAAGAGATAGGCAACATGGTTTGTTTCCCCAAGAATTCCATAATGCCACCATAGTCACTATGCCTAAGCCCAATAAAGATCATTCGTGAAAACTATCAACCCATAACCCATATCAATATTGACATCAAGCTTTAAAGTGTCAGTAAACTTTAAAAATAATGTTATATAATTCTGCACATAGTGCAGAATTATATAACATTATATTAGCCAAACATTTATAAAACATAATTTCCCCTATTAATTTAAAAAAAAACAAAAAAACGCTGTTTCACAGACCCGCTCTCTGCTGAGCGGGTCTGTTATATTTACTCAGCGCATCGGGCCAGCTGTATAGTCGCAGCCCGGCCCGACCGCGCCATAAGACTAAGTGCAGCTCGCTCCTGTTTTAGAGATGTTTTTTAAGGTGGAAGCAGCAGGATTTAGCCAAAGACTGAATGTGAGGAATCAAAGAAAGATCTGAGTCAAATGTAACCCCAAAACATCGGGCATGCAGGGTAGGGGTAATGATGGAGTTGTCAACAGTTATAAAGAGATGGGGGGGTGGAAATTTTTTGAAGAAGGGGGGAAAATAAGGAGCACAGTTTTGGAGAGATTTAGCTTAAGGTAGTGAGAGGACATCCAGGATGAGATGTGAGACAGTTAGTGACATGGGTTAGCAAGAAAGGAGCTAGGTCTGGTGCAGAGAGGTAGATTTGGGTGTCATCGGCATACAAATAATATTGAAACCCGTGGGACTTTATTAAAGAGCCTAATGATAACGTGTAGATTGAGAAGAGAAGGGGACTGAGGACAGAGCATTGTGGTACCCCAACAGAAATTTGTAACGAGGCAGAGGGAGCACCAGAGAAGGCTACACTAAAGGTACGGTTAGACAGGTAGGAAGAGAACCATGAGAGGGCTGTGTCACACATGCCGAAGGATTGGAGAGTTTGGAGCAAAAGAGGGTGGTCAACAGTAGCAAAGGCTGCAGATAGCTCAAGAAGGATAAGCAGAGAGAAGTGGCCTTTGGATTTTGCTGTAAGTAGGTTGTTGGTAACATTAACGATTGCTATCTCTGTAGAGTGATGGAGGCCAAATCCAGATTGCAGTGGGTCAAGGAGGGAGTTTAATGTAAGGAAAAGGGATAGGCGTGCATATACTAGCTTTTCAAGAAGCTTTGAGGCAAGCGGGAGTAGGAAAATAGGGCGGTAGTTGGATGGGGAGGTTGGATCAAGAGGTTTTTTTAAAGGGACATGAAACCCACATTTTTTCTTTCATGATTTAGAAAGAGTGTGCAATTTTAAACAACTTTCTTATTTACTTCTATTATCTAATTTGCTTCATTCTCTTGATATCCTTTGCTGGAAAGCATATCTCAATAGGCTCAGTAGCTGCTGATTGGTGGCTGCACATAGATGCCTCGTGTGATTGGCTCACCCATGTGCACTGTTATTTCTTCAACAAAGGATATCTAAAGAATGAAGCAAATTAGATAATAGAAGTAAATAAAAAAGTTGTTTAAAATTGTGTTTTCTTTCTAAATCATGAAAGAAAAAAATGTGGGTTTAATGTCCCTTTAAGTATAGGTGTGACCAGTGCATGTTTTAGAGATTAGGGAAATGTACCGGTGCTGAGAGAGAGGTTGAAAATGTGTCTGAGTATAGGAGTAAGGGTAGAAGAGAGGGAGGGGAGTAGCTTTGAGAGGATGGGGTCGAGGGGACAGGTAGTGTGGTGAGAGCACAGTATAAGTGCAGAAACTTCTTCCTCAGTAACAGGGGCGAAAGAGCTAAATTTATGGCTATGTGAGTTTTGGATATTTGTGAGCTTTTGAGGCTGTGGGAGATTGGTAGTATGTTGAGAGCTGATTTCATTTCTGATGGAGTCGTTTTGTTATTGAAGTGGCTGGCAAAATCTTGAGCTGACAGATAAGAGGTATTAGGAGGTGCTCTATACACTTTCTTGTCAGCATCAGTGCGGGGATTAGGATTTGCTTCCTCGTCCTTCCCCATCTTAATCATCACACATCAGGGATGCCCCCTATCCCCTCTTATTTTTTTATTTGTCACGGAACCCCTTGCACAGGCGATTACACTCCTCCAAAACCTTACAAGGACTGACACTATATTCCACAGGACACAAAGTTTCTCTGTTTGCAGATGACCTTACAATCATCCTCTCTGAATCTAAACATTACTATACCAGTCCTTTTTGATCTTCTTAATTACTTTAGCACCCTTAGCTTTTAAAAGCTCAGTTTTCTTAAAACAGAAGCCTTTATACTGAAAGGGATATGAAACCCAAACATTTTCTTGGGATTCAGACAGAGCATACCATTTAAAAATAATGTTTCCAATTTACTTCTATTATCAAATTTGCTTCGTTTGCATCACCTTCTGTGTTGAAGAGATACCTAGGTAGGCATCTGGAGCACTACATGGCAGGAAATATTGCTGCCACCTAGTGCTCTTTCAAATTGATAACATTCTTATAAAACTGCTGCCATATAATGCTCCAGAAATGGGCCAGCTTCTAAGCATTCATCCCTGCTTTTCAACAAAAATACTAAGAGAACAAATATCTGATAATAGAACTAAATTAGAAAGTTGTTTATAATTGTATGCTCTATCTGAATCATGAAAGAAAGATTTTGGGTTTCATATCCCTTTAACATTTTGAAGGTTAACACACTACAACAGCATTGCCCTTTCTTGTGGTCCACCACATCTCTAAAACACCTAGGAATTTATCTCTCTCTTGACCCAAGAACGATTATTTCTCTAAATTACCTACCGCTCCTACAAGAAAGACTCATTGGATAAGTGGTACTTTCCATCTGTCTCTTGGCTTGGGAGAATAGTGACTTTCAAAATGTCCCTATTCCCCAATTTTCTTATTTATTTCAATGCTTTCCTATATCAGTCCCTAGGGCTTTACGCTACAAGTTCCAGGCACTTTGCTCCTCCTACGTGTGGCGTTACAAGAAAACTAGACTTGCACCTAGGTACCTACAAGTTCTAATATGTTCGGGTGGATCTTCCATGCTCAATATTATTGAATACTATGAGGCAGTTGCTCTCTCACATGTGCAAGCTTGGAGCAAACGTCAATTACCTTCCAAATGGAAGGATCGTGAAGCTGGTATCCTTTCTTCTGGCTTAAGTCTCCATGACTTAATTTTGGTTCCTGCCCACTCCAGACTTTCGCATTGGCTTTCAAATCCCGTCATGTGAATTTGATTTACTACCTGGGACAAGTTACTCCATCTTCCACAAATTGCCCCTCACCCATCCTCTATACATTCATTGTAGGGCCTTCTGACAACCATGCCTGACATGCACCCAAAAAGCTGGATAGCTCATAATATCCTAACTATCAGCTATTTAGTCAGAAATAATACCTTTCTAACTTTTTCTGATTTATAACGAAAATATCAAGTAACTCCATTTCTATCTTGAATATGTAAGACTTCAAAGTCTCTTGACCTTGTGGGGCTTTCATACACGTTTGCACTCTTTCACCAAATGGGAGAGGCAGTGATCAGCGGGATGACTCCATATGAAGCCCTTGGTCAAATCACACCATTTTATCACTTTCTGGACATAAATTCCAAGTTTCCATAAATCAAAGGAACTAGTGTAGAGCTAACTTAATCACTAAGAAGACTCTGTTTAATGTTGTATGAATTGCATCAGGAAATTCTTCTGACGAGGCATTACACACCACACGGATTGTCCCAAATATCCCTCTCGAACTAAGGATACTGTTGGCAGGGTTGTTAAACTTTCATGATTCTTATACAACAAGCAAATTTAAAGGACATAAAACCCAATTTTTTCTGTTGTGTTTCAGACAGAGCATGCACTTTTAAAATAGTTTTTAATTTAATTATAAAATGTACTTACTTGGTTTTTATGGTATTCTTTGTTGAATAAATATCTAGATAGGTAGTGTGCACTCCTGGAGCAGTACATGACAGGAAATACAGCTGCCACTTACTGTTCTTGCAAATGTATAGCATAGTCGGCGGTCGTTCATATAGTGAAGGTCTTGCTGATATCGGCAAGAACACGCTATATTTGCATACCTCGAGAAGTGAGGCCTCCGGAAACTGCTGGCAAAGCTGCGCTAGTTAAACCCTAGGGTGGGACCGTTTGGAGAGGTGATGGAACCAAGTGTAAAGAACAATATCTTATGTCATTTAGGCAATATTTACATCTCATAATACAGCTTATACATGTAAGCTAAAGGTAATTTGTTATCATTTTTAATACTTTTGTATACCTAATACACACGTCCATCAATCAACCAGACACGGCCGTGAACATAAAGGTAATATTTGTTGTTTTAAATAAATATAGACTATTACTTGCATTTTAGAACACAAACAAATAACACAAAAAATAACAAAGACACGGGCATAGAAGATTGTAACTTACAGGCAGTTAAAAATAGTATTTTTTGAGAATTTTATTTTTAGCAAAATGCTAATTAAAAAGTTTGAATTTCATAATAAGTTTGGATTTTGGAATTCTGAGATGGGAGATATGTACCTGCAGACCTCCCAATCCGAGAGGGACAGTCCTTGATTCTGAGCTCTGTCCTTCTGAGATAGTCATATGTCCATATTTGCAGAATTTGCCTTAGCTCCACCCATTGAACACTCAGACAGTCCCAAAAACTGCACAGACACACCCACCAACCAGACACACCCACAACCCAACCCACTTACCACACATGATCTCACCCCTCCCAACATGGCTCCACCAAAGAACGATGATGGGCCACCGTCAACCTCCTGAGTCCTTGATACCCAGCCACAAAAGTTGGGAAGTATGTACCTGTATACAGTTATGGAGTACAATAATCAGAAGACATTTACATAAATCATAAGTGTACAGTTATGGAGTACAATAAATAGAAGACATTCACATAAATCATAAGGGTAGAGGTCTTGCCCTTTAGTCACGGTAAGCTGTAAACCATCTTTACATAAAATTATCAACAGGACATGTAGACTCATGATGCAGCCATATATTGCTCCAGTCATATGCATGCTGCCTCCTACACCTTCCTAACTGCTTTTCAACAAAGAATACCAATAGAGCAAAGTACATTTGACAATAGAAGTAAATTGTAAAGTTTTTTTAAATCTTACACCATTAAATATTTTTTTTGGGGTATTATTTATGTCCCTAATCACATACACAGCTAAGCTTGGTCTAGAACACTTTACCTGGTACATTTCACCATGATATGATTTTTTTGTGATATTTAATTGTGTCCCTATATCTGGCAGATGGATCCATGACACCTTTTTACAGTACTATATAGTTTACCTGGCCATTTCCCTGCGACATACTTTATATCAGTGTTTCTCAACTCCAGTTGTCAAATGCCATAACTGGTCTAAGGATTCACCTACCTTAGTACAGGTGATTCAGTCACATTGAGTGAACAGCTGACCAACTCAGACAGGTAAATATTATCTGGTCTTTTAGCTGTGGTTCAGGGTAGAACTGAAAAACCTCCCAACTGTACTTATTTGAGAGGGACAGTCCCTAAGTCTTAGCGCTGACCTATTCTCTTTCTAAGACAGCCATATGTCCCTATTTGCAGAATTTCCCATAGGCCCACCCACCAATGTCTTAAACACTTCCATCAATCAACCAGACACGACCATTCCATTCACTATCTGCCTGTGACCCCGTCCCCTCCTTCACTGTCCCGCCCTCAAATGGTGACAGTCCCCCTCACAGTCCTGAATCCCTAATACCTAGTGACAAATTTTGAGATGTATTTTTGTGTGATAAATTGAATGTTTACATTAGTAGCATTGGCATAGTTGCCAACATTTAAATAAAAATTCAGGGACACTTTGCAGCAGAGCAAGCAAGTGGTTTACTGGAGTATTGACGACCTACTGTTCAACTGCTCCGCCCATTCAGTTCTGCAATCAAAACACACCCATTTGATAGTAATAGTATAATTTAGACTTATCCATAGTTTATTATACAGATTACAGTATCAAGCTCTTACACCTACCCAGTCCCTGGAACACATTCTGGGCATATGGTTATTTTTACAACACAGCATCAAAATTAGGCTTACAAATAATATGTGAACCCATTCAATAATAATTACAATATTCCATTACGAATTAATTATTTTTAAATAATACACTATATCTATCTATTTATCATCTATCTGTATGTATGTATGTGTGTGTGTGTGTATGTATATCTGTGTATCTATATCTATCTATCATATATATATATATATATATATATATATATATATATATATATATATATATATATATATATATATATATATATATATATATATATATATATATATACACACACACACACACCAAATGTTGGGTAAAAGGAATAGCATTTCCAGGGACAAAAAAAATCCAGGGACGTACAACAAAATCCAGGGACTGTCCCTGGAAATCAGGGACTGTTGGCAACTATGCATTGGCAAAAACAATGAAAGAACAAGTGCTGAATTTCCAATTGCCATTGTTCAAAGTGACACCATTGATACATATTAAAGCACCGGATATATTATAGATTAACATACTATCAAATAGCATCTAAATAAGACTGGCTAATGCCCACACCTAAAATGGCGAAAATACTTTCAGTTCCGGTGCACGTCTTTGACGTACATTATGCAGTCACTTCCTTCTGAATTGTATGCTGGTGTTATTGATTACTTTTGTCTGACAGTAGTCCTATAGCGAGCTATAAAGGATTCAGCTCTGCAATCGATTACACTAGGTGGCGGGAAGATCAGTTTTTGCAATACGGGAAGCGGAAAACAGAGTGTGAAATCTAATGGCTGTTAACGCGACAACAAATCCTTCCCAGCTTTTGCCACTCGGTAATTGCGTCTTGGATTGGCTCTAACCATGTGTCTGCTGTGGAGACAGCGATTTGTTGTTACTAAATGTTTTGCAGACCAATTTGGCTGCAGATTACGATGTCACGCTTTACATTCAGTATTGACGTAAGACGCGACCACATGTTTTTAGAACCCTTGGCCATAAATTTCTGATATACTGTGTATTATTTAGAGGGATAGCACATCAGTAACATTTTAAATTAAACTGTCAGATGTAAATGTGTTTAGATTCAAAATTGCTTCTAGTGTGTCTATATGTTTATCCAATATGCAGTTTACTTTCTATCAGTTTTTAAGTGGTTTATATATCACCACTAAATAGATCATAAATCAACAGGACATCACTTTTGAATGATGACCAGTCAGATAAAATGGCATTAAAAATGATTTTGATAGCAAAACTAAAGAGAATTTGAGCAGAATTCGACATTGATAATGATAAATAATTTTGTCAGAATATAATTTGTTAGAGTATGTAATTATATCATTATTGTCCATACAACTCTGTCTTTAAAGTGAATGTAAAGTCACGCAGCATGCTAAACACTGTCTAAAAATTGAAGTGAAAATAATGGCACTTTAATTCATGATTTTTTAAAAAAATTTATGATTGCCTATAATTTTTTAATTTATTTGGATCCGTTCGTCATTTCAAACCTCCGCCTGCCATCTTGGATTATTGATTGACATTGTAGGCTCGCTCTTGTCAACCAATAATCCAATCTACCCCGAGGGGACCAGACCCCTATCCTTTACGTCACACTACCGTAATAAGCTTGCATTTGAAAGAAGCGAGAAAAAAGAGCTCTTACGCGCGTTCACATTTTGCGCATGCGCCATTTCAATTATTAGTACTTCAAAATTATAATTATAAATATAATTATAATTCAATAATTATATCAAAATTGCAACAACGTAGGGACGATAAAACACGGCTGAACTGTATTGCACAATAGTATTCAGTGAATGTATTCACTGAATACTATGTTGCTAGTCATCGGCATCGGCTTGTAACACATGCGCTCTGTATCTCAAAGCCGGGAGCGCGCATTGCCACTATGTGGGACCGCTGTATATGTTAGAGTGTAAAAAATAAGGAAGTTGCGGGTGGGAGGAGCATGTCACGAAAACTGAGAAAATTTGGTAATATAAGCATAATATTTATTTTTCATTTTTTTAAAAAAAATAAAGTGGCGGTTTAATTGAAAAACTAACAAGCTACATTGACGTACTTTCAATTATGAGAAAATTGACATTCACTTTAAGTGACAAAATATTTGAAAGAACAAAATCCTTCTAATCGGTTTGAGGGTCAATATACTGTATCTGCTTATTAACCTCTTAAAGGACATGTGACATAATTTTTCCGTCATAAAGCAATTGAGCAAACTGAAAGCTGTGTCCTTAAAGGGTTAAAAGCCTCATCCCATGCAACATGAGGAAGTGCCTCTGTTTCTGTGTGCGTCATCATTAACATCATCACAATGTAATGATATTACTATCATTTTCAATAGAGAAATCTGACCTGCTTCAGAAGACTATACGTCATACATGCACATGAGAAGAAAACTTTGCCCATGCTGTCCTTTACCAGGAGGCACTTAGATCTGTGCTAGATGATAGACACTTATTCTTTGTTTTTATGGTTGTAGTTCCTAGCAAGATTGAATTGACAATTGAACTTCCTTTTTTGTTTCTTTTCAGAGCTTGTGGATAAGTGCATTGGCTCTCGCATTCATATTGTGATGAAGAGTGATAAGGAAATAGTTGGGACGCTTCTTGGCTTTGATGATTTTGTCAGTATCCTTTGCAATCTGTTAAATCCTTTAATGAATGCTGAAGAGGTGAACAAGTGATAATAAATGTTCATACTTCCCAACAGTTATGACTGAGAATGAGGGACACAGGCTGTTGATAGGAGCCGGTCACCATTTTGTGGGTGGAGCTGTGTTGGGAGGGCAGGGATGTTGGGTGGTTAGTGGGCAGAATTGTGGGTGTTTCTGGGTGGTCTATGGATGTGTCAAGGCAGTTTGTGGGAGTTTTTGTGTGTTCCCGGGGTGGGGCTAAGTGAACTTCTATAAAAAAAGGACATTTGGCTGTCTTAGAGGGACAGAGCTTGGAATCAGGGACTGTCCCTCTCAAATAGGGACAGTTGGGAGGTCTGATTTATGTATGTGATGAAGTAATTTATGATAGGAGAAATAATCTAGTAGGAACAATCAAATTGTTTCTCCATTGTAGAATTCTGCATTTGAATCCTCAGCTTTACTCTTTGAAATTAAATCATATTTCATCCAGATGTAGTATGCTGGTTTGTAATGCTGCTGGTATGACGTTTAAAAGACAAATATGTAACTTTATCTGACCAAAGATACCAGTATGATCAGACTAGAATTTTAAAAGGAATAAATATCTTTTTTGTGTATACCAGTATTTTTTTTATTTTAAAAAAGTTTCACATTACTTCTATCTAATTTGCTTAGTTTTTGTTATTCTTTGTTGAAGAGCATATGTAGGTAGTGTGCACGTGTCTAGAGTATTGCATGGCTATAGTTTGTGTTAACATTTACCATATAGTGCTCATGAGCTTAAATACCTATTTTGTTTTTATTTTTTTTAAAACAAAGAGAACAAAGTAATTTTGATAACAGAAATAAATTGGATCATGAAAAAATACATTTGGGGTTTAATGTCTTTTAAATGTAGGAATACTTTTGAGTTAGCAGTGAATTTACTTTGCTACTTCTATTAACTGTCTCGCCTGATTTTGTATATTTATAGCATAAGAAAATTAGTGATTTATTGCTGGTTTTTGTTTTGTCCAATGAAACAGCTGAAAAGGTGGTTGGACCATGTTACTGCCCAAACCACACTTGTACTATTATTATTATTATTATTATCATTTATTTGTATAGCGCCGCCAAATTCCGTAGCGCTGGACTATATTTCTATTTCAGATTTTAACCCCTTAGTGACCAGACCATTTTTCAATTTTCTTACCGTTAAGGACCAGGGCTATTTTTACATTTCTGCGCTGTTTGTGTTTAGCTGTAATTTTCCTCTTACTCATGTACTGTACCCACACATATTATATCCATTTTTCTCGCCATTAAATGGACTTTCTAAAGATACTATTATTTTCATCATATATGTAATTTACTATAATTTTTTTTATAAAATATGATGAAAAAATTCCAAAAAAACCCACACTTTTTCTAACTTTCACCCCCAAAATCTGTTACACATCTACAACCACCCATGCTAAATAGTTTCTAAATTTTGTCCTGAGTTTAGAAATACCCAATGTTTACATGTTCTTTGCTTTTTTTTGCAAGGTATAAGGCCATAAATACAAGTAGCACTTTGCTATTTCCAAACCATTTTTCTCTCAAAATTAGCGATAGTTACATTGGAACACTGATATCTGGTAAAAATCCCTGAATAACCCTTTTCGCAAGTATATATAAATATTTTTTTTTAGTAGACAACCCAAAGTATTGATCTATGCCACCATTTAACAGCCAAATGTGAGCCAATTAAAAAAAAAAATCTTTAACTTTTTCGCAAGCTTTAGGTTTCTCACTGAAATTATTTACAGCTTGTGCAATTATGGCACAAATGGTTGTAAATGCTTCTCTGGGATCCCCTTTGTTCAGAAATAGTAGACCTAGGCTTTGGCTTTTCTTTTTGGTAATTT
The DNA here is from genome assembly GCF_027579735.1 of Bombina bombina. Lineage (NCBI taxonomy): Eukaryota > Metazoa > Chordata > Amphibia > Anura > Bombinatoridae > Bombina > Bombina bombina. The sequence continues at coordinate 521,381,157 of NC_069503.1, forward strand.
AGAAGGCCGCTAAATGCAGCTGCACACCACTTTTATTATGCCTAGCAGTGAAGGGGTTAATTAGGTAGCTTGTAGGGTTAATTTAAGCTTTAGTTTAGAGATAAGCCTCCCACCTGACACATCCCACCCCCTGATCCCTCCCTGACTTCACTCAAACAGCTCTCTTCCTTCCCCCACCCCCCAAAGGTCACCCCCATCTTAAGTACTGGCAGAAAGTCTGCCAGTACTAAACTAAAAGGCTTTTTTATTTATTTATAGTTTATTCAATGTAGGATCCTCCCTTATCCCCAACCTCCCTGACCCCCCCCCCCCAAACAGCTCTCTAACCCTCCCCCCTTTACCTATTTGTGGCCATCTTATGTACTGGCAGCTGTTCGCTGATACCCAGTTTGCAGTAAAATTGGGCTTTATATTTTATAAAAAAATTAATAAAACACATTTTTCTGTAGTGTAGCCCCTCCCAGATCCCTTTCCCAACACTTATTGTCCTTTCCCTCCTTCCCACTCACTAAAATTTTTGCTTTAGAAGTCTCGCTCGCTCACGGAGCTCTCAAGCCTCCTCCAGCGATGGGCCACCCATCCGCCTTCCCCCTATCCCTCCCTTGCCACCAAGGATCGGCACCATTGCTGGCCGATGCAGAGAGGGCCACAGAGTGGCCCTCTGCATCGGGTTGCTTACCAGAGGGTATTGCAGGATGCCTCAATATCGAGGCATTGCTGCAATATCCTGAAAGCCTCTGGAAGTGATCACGATTGCTTCAATCACTTGAAACCCCAGGCATGTCCTTAGTCGTTAACAAACATTTTTTGTAGGACGTGCCTGGCACGTCCTTGGTCGTTAAGGGATTAATTTGTCTTACTGTAGATACAAAATAGATGTCAAAATAGATTTGTGTTACATCCTACAGCTTAGTTTAGAAGTATTTATCAGTGTTTTCAATTATTTTAGGTGAAGATAAAAAACAGACATTAACCCCCTTCCCGCCATTAGGACATTCCATGCCGTCCTAACTGTGCTGGGCTTTAGCGCTGTTAAGACGGCATGGAACGTCCTAACCGTTTGGCTGTACTGAAGCCATAGCTGCTTCCTAAATGGGACCTCGGGCTGGAGGGTGTGCCCAGCTTCATAGGCACTTCCCCCTGACCCAATCCCATCATCAAAATCACGCGGTTGCATGAACGATTGCGTGATTTAAATTTTTACTTATATGTTTACATTGGAACTTTGTTCTGATGTTGACAAATAAGTCCCAGCAGGAAAGAGGGGTTAAGGTTTCTAAGAATTTTAAAGTTAATGGTATGTTTACATAATAAAAGAACATAAACCAATATTAATGGGAAGTTGTATTCTGAATTGATTAGAATCACTATATTTGCCATATAATTTGCTAACAGTAAAGAAGAACCTCTTCATTTTTTCTTCCTGTCACTTTGAAGCTTAGTTGATTTTGATATCCTTGACTTGTGTATACAGACATGGTGCTCGAAGATGTCACAGAATTGTAAGTATTCTAGTTTAATACTTTTACCTTCTGAAACATACTCCATATATTTACATAATTACACAATCAAGTAGGAAATATAATTTGATTAAGTTAGTTTAGTAATAAGGTTAATTTGCATAATGATTAATGTGAATTTAGAACTATAGACAGTTGTAATAAAAATGATTCAACCCCCATTGCAAATCAGGTTTATTGTCAAAATGTATAGCTGTTGAGCTGTTTGAATGAACAAATCAAACAAAAGCAATTGAAATAGCTCAACACAACAAATGCTTCAAGTGGTTTTCCCAAATTTAACTGAAATGCAACTTTAATGAATTCTGCAGTCTCAAAATTATTCAGCCCCCTGAAAAGAATCCCTATCAGCACAAATATGTAAAACGGGTGTTGTCTCAAGCACACCTGGTGCAACTAATCAAGGGCTTCATTAGTTGCACCAGGTGTGCTTGAGCTAGAACACATGAAATACCTGAACTGGCTAGGGGTTTGTTGAGTGTCACATTTGACTGCATGTTAGAAATATGACTAAGTCAAAAGAATGGTCCAAAAAGTTAAGAGATCATTGCCCTTTACAAACAAGGAACAGGATACAAAAATATAGTAAAGGCACTGAATGTTCCTAGAGACACTGTTGGAAGCATAGTTTGCAAGTTCAAAGTTAAAGGAACAGTGGTTACACTACCTGGACGGGGTAGAAAAAGGAATCTATCAACGGCTGCAATCAGATTTCTGAGAAGGCAAGTTGAGAAAAACCCTTGAGTGACTGCAAAAGACCTGCTGCAAGACTTGGTGGCAACAGGCACTGAGGTTTCAGTTTGCACAGTAAAGCACGTACTAAACGCAGAAGGTTTCCATGCCAGTACTCCAAGACGTACACCACTACTGATCCAAAAGCACAAGAAAAGTCGGCTCCAATATGCTCTAAATCATATAAATAAGCCACAGAAGTTTTGGGATTCTGTTCAGTGGAGCAATGAAACAAAACTGGAACTTTGGGGCCTGATGGATCAGTGAAATGTTTGGAGGAAAAAGAATGAAACATACGCTGAATAGAACACTGCATACAGTTAAGCATAGTGGTGGCTTGGTGATGCTCTGAGGCTGCTTTGCATCTTCTGGCACTGGAAACCTGCAGTATGTGGAAGGCAAGATGGATTTATTGAAGTATCAGGAAATCCTAGGATTCATTTGACCTTCCAACAGGAAAATGATCCCAAGCATACCACAAATTCCACCAAGGCTTGGTTGCAGAAGTAGTCCTGGAAGATTCTACGGTCACTGGACTTGAACCCCATAGAAAATCTCTGGTGGGATTTGAAGATGCCGGGTGAAGCATGCAAACTCATTAATATTACTGACGTGGAGGCCATTGCTCATAGGGAATGGGCTAAGATCCCTCAGGAACGCTGCTAGAAGCTGGTGTCAAGCTATACATCTTGTTTGCAGCAGGTCATAACTTCAAAAGGGTGCTCTACTAAAGATGTTTGCCATGAAGGGGCTGAATAATTTTGAGACTGCAGAATTCATAAAAAGTTGCATTTTCATTTAAATTTGGGAAAACCACTGGAAGCATTCGTTGTGTTGAGCTATTTCGATTGCTTTTGTTTTTGTTCATTGCAAACAGCTGAAAGTCTATAATTTTTTTTACAATAAACCTGATTTGCAATGGTGGTTGAATAATTTTGTTTACAACTGTGTATGTGTATATATATATATTAATCACGTGATCACGATTTAAAATCGCTGCAATATGAAACCGCGAGGGTATGCGATTTAAAAAAAAAAATCCTGCATTTTAAATGTTGCAGTGAAGAACGGCATTCATGTAATTAAGGGTGTGACATCACTAGGTGGGCGGGAAGACTGTAATAGAATAATGCTGTTCAGCAGCATGGCTAGAGAAGTTAATGCAGTGACAGCTGACACCGGGTATGAGAAGAACTTCAGACTCCGCGCAGGGGAAGGATGTGGGAGGCACAGAGGGAGTAAAAGGCTCAGCGCTTGTGTGATAACTTGCTTGGTATACAAAGGGTGATGTCAATCTGAGGGCACTGCATAAACCCCATTGTAAACAATCTATTAATGTGAGACCGGAGTGTATGAGATGTTTTTGTGCTGCATGGCCACGAAGTAAAAAATAAGCTGAGGGGCGGGAAGCATGCTTATTGCAATGCTTACCATAGTTCTCCATTTTTATTTTTACCTGCAGCTGGGAGCAGCTGAGTATAACTTTTTACACAGAACTTACTCTGCTGAGCTGAGGAGATTGTGAGGTAAAATATCTTCCTTTTTTACATAGAGATGCTCAATTGATATTTTCCTGTCAGCTTTTTACAGTTATACTGCATCAGTTTCAAGTGATTTAGCATATGAGTATTATGTCCCTTTAAGTTGCTTCATCCACCAGTTTCACTTTGTACACTGTACAAGATTTATGCCCTTTGAAAGCATAATGACTCCCCCCCCCATCCTAGACAAAATAGTCTATCCCCGTAGCTGATGGCAGCATGTGCAGGAATGGAACACAAGTGAAGGCTAAACGATATCAGAGAAGGGGAGAGGTCTGCCAATAAGTGAAAAAGTGGGTGCTTTTTATTTGACCTGACCTAGCTACTGCTGGAAAAAACAGATCTGCTTTTAAAGGGACACTGAACCCACATTTTTTCTTTCATGATTCAGATAGAGCATGCAATTTTAAGCAACTTTCTAATTTACTCCTAGTATCAATTTGTCTTCGTTCTCTTGCTATCTTTATTTGAAAAAGAAGGCATCTAAGCTTTTTTTCGGTTCAGTACTCTGGACAGCACTTTTTTTATTGGTGGATGCATTTATCCACCAATCAGCAAGGATAACCCAGGTTATTCACCAAAAATGGGCCGGCATCTAAACTTACATTCTTGCATTTCAAATAAAGATACCAAGAGAATGAAGAAAATTTTATAATAGGAGTAAATTAGAAAGTTGCTTAAAATTTCATGCTCTATCTGAATCACAAAAGAAAACATTTGGGTTCAGTGTCCCTTTAATGCCTGAGACAACATTATTTTTCTGTTTTCATGTCTGCCGCAAGAGAGCTAAGAAGAACTACTCAGAAATGAAAACCGATAAAGAATGCTGACAGGTAATAATGAGGAGGGATAACAAGAAGCTTTAACCCCTTGGTTGACACTCCATCACATGCATAACCATGACAGTGAATGGAGAAGGCATCAGCACACTGTGTAACAATGTTGTAAAGCCCTTTGGCATCCAAGGGGTTAATGTTAATTTAACAATAGTTTGGGCAGAAGTGTGTGGATAAATAATTATTTTGCTGTATGCTGTCTCATCTTAGATCCCATCCCAGTCCCATACTAAGACATACTCTACATTTATTCAGTTTTTCTTTGCAAATACTAATATAAATCCTGTGAGGATCATAGTTTCAAATTTCAACATGAAGGGCACAAACATTCAACTTTTAAGTAATTTAATGGGACATAAAGCTCAAAACTGATGAGCATTCAACAACTTGGAATGTTAAAAGTTACACTGTTTGTGCTGCCACCAACTAGGGACAGATTTTAATGAGCTTCTGCATTGATCAAACAATCGCTGAGATAAATGTTGCAGGTTTAGCGTTTGGGATACTGCAGGATACTCTCAATTGCACAGTAAAACATGCACAGAGTTAAATTACTTTAAAAGCAGGAAAAATAAACAGTTAATGCACATTACATTTTTCTCTACTTAATAAACCCTAATAGGGCAAAGCCATTTCACTAACATATTGGGAGTTTGCTGGAGCCATGTGTCTGATCAGTGATGTCACTTTGGCATATAATTGGCAAAATAGAGGCTGCAGGGAACACATATTAAGTCTTTCAGGTATCTGTGTGTACCTGAAATAATAGGGCTGCCTAATTGCACAGGGCAAACAGCTGATATAATAAAGCTGCATAGGCCATCTATTTGATTTGAGATCTTACTTGGGCATATTATCTGGTATAATGGGGACACACACCTGGCTGAAGCAAGTAGTGGGTGGGTGGGGCATGACTGGTGTGGGACTGGAGGCAGGGTAAAGGGGACCCTGAAAGTGAATGTAAATTTTGATGAATCAGTGCCCAGTTTTTAATAATCCTATTCAAAACATGGGCACTTTCATTCATCAAAATTTAAATTTCACTGCTTTTTAAAAAATACTTACATTTTCTTTCTGCAAGCTGCTCTAGCGCTTCTTCCGCCCGTCGCAAGCCTCTGCCGACGTCAGAAATGAAGATTCCGGCCTTCCACTAATCACGGCGTTGCTTTAGGCAATGATTCCTCCGGGGAGGAAGCCGTGATTGGAGGATGCCGGAATCGTCATTCCTGACGTAAGAAGAGGCTTGCAACAGGCTGGAGACGGGCTGGAGCGGCTTGCAGAAACAAAAGGTAAGTATTTTAACAAAAGCAGTGTAATTTAAAGTTTGATGAATGAAAGTGCCCCTGTTTTTAATAGGATTATTAAAAACCGGGCACTCATTCCTCAAACTTTACATTCACTTCAACCATAAAATTGTGTGTAGCTGTGTGGGATAGAAGTGTGTATGGGGATGTCTGTGTGGGATGAGAGTGAGTATGTGTGTGGCCTTGTGGCTTGCAGAGTGTATGGAGTTAACTGTGTTGAGTTGCAGTAACAGGCCTTAGTGTGGCGTTGGTCAGACATTCTCCATTTTGTTGTTTGTATTCTAATATATATATATATAAGGGATGCACCGAAATTTCGGCCGCAGAAAGTTTCGGCCGAAAATGGCATTTTTGGCTATTTCGGTTTTTGTTTTTTTTGCCTGTTAGTTTCGGTAAAATTATTGTGTAGCATATTTCAAATTTGATGCTAGCCTAGAGCTACTGTTTAAGTTTATTACTTCACTTACTGTTCTGCATATAATGAGTTTTCTAGAATTATACTTTATTTGGATAATTGGTAAAAAAATTATTATGTTACATAGAACTAAATGAAGAATAATACAGTATATTGATATTTATAATTGTTTTAAGTAGGGATGCACCAAAATTTTGGTCGCAGAAACATTTTGGTCGAAAATGGCATTATTGTTTGCCTGTTTTTTTTTTTTCTTGGTAAAATTATTGTGTAGCATATTATTGTTTTAAGATATTTTTGTCCAATTTTAGTGTGTTACTTTCAATAAAAGTGTGGGCTTTTTTTATTGGCTCTAATTATGCAAAAAAAAAACTAAAACATTTTTAAAAAAAAAAAAATACATTTTCGGTATCAGTTTCGGTTTTTCGGCCAAGTGCATCCCGGATTTTCGGATTCGGTTTCGGTCCAGAATTTCCATTTCGGTGCATCACTAAAATATATATATATATATATATATATATATACTGTACATACATACAAAACAGTTCAAGTATGAGGGCACTCACAGGACTTCATGTATCACAGTTTATTCAACAATTTATTCATAATCCATTATTCTCCATTAGATAAGAAAGTCAACGTTTCGGCTTATGACTCAAGCCTTTTTCAAGACAATCTTTTCAAATCAGAAACAAGTGCTCAGCGTGTATATCGCCATTTTAGAGCTGCTATTTGAAGCAGCTCTACAATAGCGATATACACGCTGAGCACTTGTTTCTAATTTGAAAAGATTGTCTTGAAAAAGGCTTGTCATAAGCCGAAACGTCGACTTTCTTATCTAATGGAGAATAATGGATTATGAATAAATTGTTGAATAAACTGTGATAAAGTCCCGTGATTGCCCTCATACTTGAACTGTTTTGTTGATATTGATTGGAGGAGACACCCAGGTTACAGCTAACGTTTGATGCTGGTAGTGAGTGCATGAACAACGAGAGTAGATAGAGAGATATATATAATTCGGAAGAAGGTAGCCGCTCATAGAATTCTGCTCTTTTCTGAGCAAGATTTATTCTTGTAAAGTTCAACACACTAAGATCTGGATTTGCACAGATCTTAGTTTGTTGAACTTTCACAAGAATAAAATGCGGCTCAGAAAAGTTATATATTTTTTTGAAGTTGAGATAAACAGTTTTAGTCTTTACTATAAACCATTGTTTTATACGTTACCATAAACCCTTGTTTAGAAGCCTCATTTCATACATTGCAAACATTGTATTCTTGTGTATTGTGCATTTCAGTGAAATTACACCAGAAGGAAGACGGATTACGAAATTAGATCAAATTTTGTTAAATGGAAACAACATAACTATGGTAAGCAACTTTTCTTATGGCCCTTTGTTTTTGTAGCTTTTTTGTTGTAAGATGTGTGTGGAGGGAAAATATACATATTATTCTTATTAATTTATTATATATATATATATATAAACAGTCACTAATAAGATAGCACTCACTGGGTTTAAAAATAAAGCTTAGCTTTTATTGTAGAATTCTCAAAGATTATGTCTTGACCAAGATATTCCGTATATTCCTGGCACGTCTGTATGCCATAAGGGGAGGATTAGGTCTCCAATTCGATAATTCGATAGGCTCTTGTCAGTCTGTAGAAGGTCCCATCGATTGCGAACTGCTTTAGAAACACAGTGATGATCCGGAGCAAACGTTGTGATGAAGTTCAAGTCTGCAGTAGCGGTCTGTTTCAGTGCCTTGGTCTGTGCCAAAAGTGTGTTTTGATTTGAGATTGATACAGCTAGACGACGATTGAATGGTCAATGTCCCTTTTTTGCATAACCACTAGCTTGTAATTTAGTACACATGTCATCCAACTGAGTATGGAGGATGGTAGAATCAGAATTGTTGCGAACTACTCTCGTTAACTGAGAGGCGATAATACCCAATTTTTGGTGGTCGGGATGGCAACTAGTAGATAAGAGAAGCGAATTTCTGTCTGTAGGTTTGGTATATAGCGAGGTGCCAAACTTGAATGACCTTTCTGTGGGGACCTTAAAGATATTAAGGTCCAGGAAGTGTACGCTTTGCGTACTACATTCCATTTTAAATTTAATAGGTGAATTAAAATGGTTCAACTCAAAAACCCACTCTTAAAGGTGTGCTAGACTCCCTGTCCAAACAAAAAACAGATCATCTATGTAGCAAGTGTAAAAGGAAATACATGGATGTGTTAGAGGTTTCATGATGGTAGACTCATAACCCAGCATAAATAGATTGGCATATACAGGGGCCATATTAGACCCCATGGCTGTTCCAGACAACTGAAGATAAGTTATTTTCAAATTAAAAATAATTTTTCTTCAAACAATGTTCCATGAGGTTTTATAATGAACTCTAATGGTGGGCCTATGGAATGTAGTACGCAATGCGTACACTTCCTGGACCTTAATATCTTTAAGGTCCCCACAGAAAGGTCATTCAGGTTTGGCACCTCGCTATATACCAAACCTACAGACAGAAACTCGCTTCTCTTATCTACTAGTTGCCATCCCGACTACCAAAAATTGGGTATTATTGCCTTTCAGTTAACAAGAGTAGTTCACAACAATTCTGATTCTACCATCCTCCATACTCAGTTGGATGACTTGTACTAAATTACAAGCTAGAGGTTATGCAAAATAAAGACATTGATACAGCTAGACAACAATTGAATGGTCAATCTCAAAACACACTTTTGGCATAGACCAAGGCACTGAAACAGACCGCTACTGCAGACTTGAACTTCATCACAACGTTTGCTTTGGATCATCACTGTGTTTCTAAAGCAGTTCGCAATCGATGGGACATTCTACAGACTGACAAGAGCCTATCTAATTGGAGACTTAATCCTCCCTGTATGGCATACAGACATGCCAGGAATATACGGGATATCTTGGTCAAGACTAACCCGAAGGATTCCCACCAAAAGGATACATGGCTCAAATCCACCAAGAAAGGATGCTTCAGATGTGGAGACTGTATCAACTGCAATGGGATGCAGATGGATCCCACCTTTCAACACCCACATTGCAACAATTGCTATAGGATACAACACAGAGTCACATGCAGCAGCACCTATGTGGTCTATATCCTGATTTGTCTGTGCTCCCTTGTCTATGTAGGGAAAACCATCACAACGTTCCATGAAACAATGGCTAATCATAGAAAAGCCATTAGGGATGCCATCAAAAAGGGCACTTCAGATCAACCAGTGGCACGCCACTTTGCACAACTGAAACACAGTGTCTCTAGTTTGAGGACCATGATCATAAATCATATACCACCTCTAACCAGGGGAGGTGATCGTGGCAGAATCCTACTTCAACGAGAAACCAAATGGATTTACACTCTTGACACTGTGGAGCCTAGGGGACTTAACATACAACTTGGCTATGGCCCCTTTATAGGATAAAGACACAGTTTACAGAAATTGGTCTGTACAACACTAGTCACAAAACAGTGCCTGTCTGTTCCTTTTTTGTTCAACTAACGCCTATCCCCCTGTATCAGATCAATGTCATTTCTTATTTTTGATTGGCATGTATGATCTGTGGCGTATGAGATTCCAATATTTATCACAGGTTTATACCAAATGTTTAAGCATACCCTCCAAACTAGCAGCATACGATGTATCATTTCTAGCCTTACATGAAACATGTACTATTTCAAGGATTTAGTGTGTCCTCTGCAAACAGTGCTTTGCTTTTAACATCGATATGGGACTTTTGCAGATCTGCACAGAAACGCTTCCACTATCTGATACGTCACACAGCAGTGAATATGCAAATGAGCCATGTGCTACACACAGCTCCGTCACCATGGTTTTCAACTTTGTTGGTGCTGGTAGCACCTATGACAACACACTATGAATCAGGAAGGGGCGTGGCTTCAGTGATGTGCACGTGCACACACACAGTTAAACTAAGTTTGCAATCAAGATAGAATGTGTATATAAAGCTGCATTGTCTCATAGTTTTTAACCTGTTTTTCCCTGTGGATGTCAGGCTTTGTCATTTGCCTGAAGGAACTGTTTGAACCATTTGATAAAGGTGCTGGTTGGCACCGAAACATCATGGGATCATTTTAATTTTTGAAAATTCTACAATAAAAGCTAAGTTCTATTTTTTAAACCCAGTGAGTACCATCTTATTAGTGACTGTTTTTGTATATCTTTGATATAGCACCCTGGTGGCTGCTCACTCAAATATTTGAGGATTGGAGTGCAGGTCTTTATTTACCAAGTTATTTATATATGTATATATAGATAGATAGATAGAGATAGATATATATTATATTGCAGAGGTTGGTAAGAGAGTTATTTATTTAAGTGGACTTTATTGTTTTGAGCTCTAGTCCGGACTCCCCCCTTTTTATATATACAGTGTATATGTATATGTATATATATATATATATATATATATATATATATATATATAATACCGTTCACAATACAGTGTTACCCTCCTTAGGACATCTGCCTGGGTGCAAACATGCAATGGATACTCCTGGCAAAACGGATGCACGCTCAGGTCTTTTTTAGTGAAGAAAAAATCTTTAATGTAACGTTTTCAGGGACTTCCTCCCCGTCATCAGCATAAATTTTGTGTCAAACAAGCAAACATTTAAATCAAAACATGTGATTAAACAATTTCAAATACCTGTGTTGAAATCAGTGAGCTGGCGCCTAAACAGTGCATTTGGAGCGCATCTCCTGCGTTCCACTGTGTGCCTACCGGAACTAACTACACTTCCTGTGTTTCCGGCAATTGGGGTCAATAACTAGAATAATAAAATTGCAACATAAAACTGTGCTTCAATATAAAATTAGTATTTAATACATATCGTGAAAGAACTTAAGTGTACCATTCTTGGTTGTGACATTAATGTGCTTTAAATTGTGATATCACTAAATCCGCTAAATGCTATTCTGTGTCCCTCTGTTCTTGTTACAAAGTTAACGTGTAACGCTTTTTTTCGTTTCTTTATGCTACTCGCATATCTCTATCTGCAAGAATTTAGACTTGCTATTAGAGTATCTCTTTTGCCCAAGAAGTTTGTAATATTTATTGTCTTGCTGAGCGTCTGATTTGTTTGTCTGTGCTGCTATGGTAACCGGCTACTGCCGGATCTACTTGGCGCACTGTTCTATGTTATTATTTGCACTCTAAAAGACCGTTATAACAGAAAAGTTTTCCCCAATGGCAGGGGTTGGACCAACGTCCTCAAATAATAAATGACATGATTATTGCTGCTACTGTATGTGTGTATATTACACCAACATTAGCTACTAGTAGCAACTCGGGCACAATAGAAGTGAACTAAGACTTAAACATATTGAAAGGGGCATAAGGGAAATAAAAATAAAAACGAACAACATAAATGCACCACTAAAAAATTCAAACCAGTATTTAACAATATTTCATATATCTATGGTTTACACTACATGTATACCGCATAGTCTGGTGGACTTAGTCAAATGTCCACAATGACAAAATGTGCTATTAGCACTCAGTAGTGTTTCTGTACTTCCTATTATCCGTGGTGGTCAACTGACTTGCTATACCTGCATGCAAGTCTACATATAGAATAGATCCCAGTCTCAGTTGTATTATATGTATGTCCATCCATGTTAGCTCTAAATGAGGCCTTTTGTTGGATTTCATCTTCCCTTAGTTACATCTTTCTTTGGTAGGTTTGTCCTTTCTGTACGTCATTCCCAATTTCTTCTTGTAAATCACTCGTATCCGCTCATCATTTTAATAAGTTTTAATAAGATGTTTTATTTCATTCCTCTGTTATAAAAAAAAAAGGGGGTGAGTCCGGACTAGAGCTCAAAACAATAAAGTCCACTTAAAGAAATAACTCTCTTACCAACCTCTGCAATATACTATATATATGTGTGTGTATATACTGTGTATATATATATATATATATATACACTGCTCCAAAAAATAAAGGGAACACTAAAATAACACATCCTAGATCTGAATGAATTAAATATTCTAATGAAATACTTTGTTCTTTACATAGTTGAATGTGCAATCACACAAAAATTAAAATGGAAATCAAATGTTTCAACCCATGGAGGTCTGGATTTGGAGTCAAACTCAAAATTAAAGTGGAAAAACACAATACAGGCTGTTCCAACTTTGATGTAATGTCCTTAAAACAAGTCAAAATGAGGCTCAGTAGTGTGTGTGGCCTCCACTTGCCTGTATGACCTCCCTACAACGCCTGTGCATGTTCCTGATGAGGTGGCGGATGGTCTCCTGAGGGATCTCCTCCCAGATCTGGACTAAAGCATCTGCCAACTCCTGGACAGTCTGTGGTGCAACGTGACATTGGTGGATGGAGCGAGACATGATATCCCAGGTGTGCTCAATTGGATTCAGGTCTGGGGAACGGGCGGGCCAGTCCATAGCATTAAAGCCTTCGTCTTGCAGGAACTGCTGACACACTCCAGCCACATGAGGCCTTGCATTGTCTTGCATTAGGAGGAACCCAGGGCCAACCGCACCAGCATATGGTCTCACAAGGGGTCTGAGGATATCATTTCGGTACCTAATGGCAGTCAGGCTACCTCTGGCGAGCACATGGAGGGCTGTGCGGCTCCCAAAGAAATGCCACCCCACACCATTACTGACCCACTGCCAAACGGGTCATGCTGGAGGATGTTGCAGGTAGCAGGATGTTCTCCACGGCGTATCCAGACTCTGTCACATGTGCTCAGTGTGAACCTGCTTTCATCTGTGAAGAGCACAAGGCGCCAGTGGCGAATTTGCCAATCTTGGTGTTCTCTGGCAAATGCCAAACGTCCTGCACGGTGTTGGGCTGTAAGCACAACCCCCACCTGTGGACGTCGGGCCCTCATACCACCCTCATGGAGTCTGTTTCTGACCGTTTGAGCAGACACATGCACATTTGTGGCTTGCTGGAGGTCATTTTTCAGGCCTCTGGCAGTGCTCCTTCTGTTCCTCCTTGCACAAAGGCGGAGGTAGCGGTCCTGCTGCTGGGTTGTTGCCCTCCTATGGCCTCCTCCACGTCTCCTTATGTACTGGCCTGTCTCCTGGTAGGACCTCCATGCTCTGGACACTACGCTGACAGACACAGCAATCCTTCTTGCCACAGCTCGCATTGATGTGCCATCCTGGATGAGCTGCACTACCTGAGCCACTTGTGTGGGTTGTAGACTCCGTCTCATGCTACCACTAGAGTGAAAGCACCGCCAGCATTCAAAAGTGACCAAAACATCAGCCAGAAAGCATAGGAACTGAGAAGTGGTCTGTGGTCACCACCTGCACAACCACTCTTTTATTGGGGGTGTCTTGCTAATTGCCTATAATTTCCACCTGGTGTCTATCCCATTTGCACAACAGCATGTGAAATTGATTGTCACTCAGTGTTGCTTCCTAAGTGGACAGTTTGATTTCACAGAAGTGTGATTGACTTGGAGTTACATTGTGTTGTTTAAGTGTTCCCTTTATTTTTTTGAGCAGTGTATATATATATATATATATATATATATATATATATATATATATATATATATATATATATATATATATAATAGCTTTGTAGATGAAGGGCACTCACAGGACTTGTAGAACAGGTAAAAGAATATAATCTTTATTTTCAAAAAACAGCTTTATATCAAACAGTGTCGACGTTTCGGCCCATTCAAAGGCCTTCTTCAAGTCAGATTTTTATCTACAAGACACAAAACATACAATCAAAATCTAGACAAATAACCTCAAATAAGCACCAGTGACAACCCTCCACCACAGATGGCAGCTATACACCACCACCAAACAAGAATTATATACTCAGCCCAACAGCGGACATATATATATTATATTAAAAGCCAGGGTAAAAGGCACAGACCAGAAAAGGAAAAAAAAAAAAAAAGAGAACACAAAGTACAAAGGAATGCGACAAACAGGAGATGGATAACTACAACAAGACACCACAGAGCTACAGGACAAATAAAGCAATAAACTCACGTGATAAGCAACAGTAAAAGCTGACAATAACACTCACAATCTGAGTATGGCAATAATTAATCATCAAACCATCTTGTCATCTCACATAGGAGTACACTGCACGGGTGGAGTGCTAACCACCAGTCATATTATAGAACCACATAGCATGTTAAACAATCTATCCAGGGATATCAAGATGGTGACCTCAAAAAACAAACTGTAAAATTTACTTAAGACAAATGTCCCTATAAGACAGCCACAATATCGGTGATCATTCAAGAAGCTTCAATAACCATAAAGTGAAAAGTGGACACGTAGAGTACACCACACGCCCCCAAAGTCCTGCTACAAAACTAACTAGATATGCACACGAACAAAATAAGGAGGCACAAGCTAACCGGTCCCATAAGGATCCCTGACACCGGATAACATATCCAGGCTGCAAAAGGAATGCATCAGAAAACATTGTGAAAGGCTATAAAAACTTAAACCGCTGCAAGCCACATCCTTGTGCCAGCCTTGTACTGTTTTAACACAGCTATCCTTTTAACAGGATTATTGCTGCAATAATCCTGTTAAAAGGATAGCTGTGTTAAAACAGTATTTTGAAGCAAAAAAACTGAGAATTTGCATATCTAATTTGCATATCTTACCCAGAATTCTCTTGTGCATTGGTAACATTGTATATGAGGTTTCTCTGGGGAAAAGCGAGCGGGGAATCATGCCTAGATGTGCTAATGTCCTATGCAAATATTTACATTGATTTAATTTTGAGACATGGAGGATTTTAATTTCAGTTTTTTTATCTCCCCCCATAATTTTAATGATATATATATATATATATATATATATATATCTCATACAAAACACGGAAGGGGACTGCACTCTCAGACTGGACTGGGTACACATCCTATGACCCTGCAACATGTTCAGCCCTGGGTGCTTATAGCACTCTCAGGAAGCTGTGCTGTCTACAGGGTCACAGGCAGTTAACCCCAGACAAGTCTGGGTGCAAGGCCCATAGAGACAATTAAAAAATAAATTAATACAACACACAGAAAGTCCAGCACTCGCTTACAAGCTCTCAGCTTAGATTTAAAAGGGACTGGACCAAGGTTTTGGAAGAGACCTTGACGTGGTACCTGGGCTTGTGCCATTTGGCCAGATGCGGTAACTAACTTTTCGAGTTTTGCTTTTAATCTTAGTTGAGAGCTTGTAAGCGAGTGCTGGACTTTGTGTGTGGTATGTGTAAATATATAATATAATATATATATAGTAGTGCAAAAGGTCCAGCACCCGCTATAATCCATTAAAGCTGGGGTGCATCCCACATTGTATATAAGCAATAAGTCCAAAGAGAGCACTCACTATAAGTAAAAGTATATTTAATCAAACAGTGCTGTAAACGTTTTCGGGGAGTAACCCCGTCATCACACAGCAGTATAAAAAAAATAATATATATATATATATGTATAAGCATAGAGACAAGACCTGGTGTTGATCCCTGTAGTCCCACGCCACAAAAGCCAGCACACGAGATTTAAGCAACACACCTTCCTTTAATACAAAGCAACGTTTCAGCTCCCACTGGAGCCTTGATCACATGCAGTAATTCATCAAAATAGATCAGGCATTTTGATGAATTACTGCATGTGATCAAGGCTCCAGTGGGAGCTGAAACGTTGCTTTGTATTAAAGGAAGGTGTGTTGCTTAAATCTCGTGTGCTGGCTTTTGTGGCGTGGGACTACAGGGATCAACACCAGGTCTTGTCTCTATGCTTATACTTTTGTCTACATTTAACTTGGCCGTGCATTTGAGTGGTTGTTACATTGGTGAGTGCTGATCTTTTTTGTGTATATATATATATATATATATATATATATATATATATATCCCTCAGTTTACGCCGAGGTTAGGTTCCAGAAGGAATGGTTGTAAATCGAAACCGTTGTAAAATTGAAACCCAGTTTATAATGTAAGTCAATGGGAAATAAGGGGGAGAAGTTCCAGGCCCCTCTCAAACCAACATTTTTTTTTTCATGATTCAGATAGAGCATGCAATTTTAGGCAACTTTCTAATTTATTCCTATTATTATTTTTCTACGTTCTCTTGCTATCTTTATTTGAAAAGGTAGGAATGAAAGCTTTGGAGCCGGCCTATTTTTTGTTCAGTACCCTGGATAGGGCTTGCTGATTGGTGCCTGCATTTAGCTATCCAATCAGCAAGCGCAGGTTCTCAACCTAAAATGGGCTGGTTCCAAAGCTTTTTTCCTGCTTTTTCAAATAAAGATAGCAAGAGAACGAAGAAAAATTCAAAATAGAAGTAAATTAGAAAGCTGCTTAAAATTGAATGCTCTATCAGAATCGTGAAAGAAAAAATTTAGGTTTAGTATCCCTTTTAATATCTTCAGGAGTTAATTTATACAGATTTTCTTCACATAACATTTTGTCAGCCGGGCGACATTATAAAGTAGCAGAGTGGGGACTATGTAATATTTTCTAGATAAGTAGATCATTGTATAGCACATCTATATTGCAGAGATTGGTAGAGAGTTATTTCTTTATTTCCTGACTGTTTTCTCTATAAATATCTACTTTGATTTAACTTTGTACCACCTAGTTGTCAAAGAAGAATTTCTTAATGCCTCTTGAACATTATTTTAAATTGCATGACTCAATAGCTAAAATACATTTTATACATTTTTTACTTGACTTCACTTTAAAGCCAGTTTATTGAACAAACGTGAAATTCTAAATAAGCCAGGTCTGCAATAACATACTGATCAGGGATTAATGGTTTTTCAATACATATCATCTGACATGGTAAGGTAAAATACTTCATACATATCAATATTAACTGTGTTACCCTAAATAAGATTTCTGACCGTGAAGGAAAGGGGAGAGTCAAAATGAGCATTAACTAGTAGGCTTTTGCCTTTTGGATCCGTTGTTCTGATCCAAATTCAGAAGTAAGCACTATTTGGCTCTCTTCAGAGCCAGCCTCATTCTGGTGCAAGATCACCACGTAAAAAAAAATGTCAAGTGAAAATTAAACTTTCATGATTCAGATAGAGCATGCAACTTTCTAATTTACTCCTATTATCAATTTTTCTTCATACTCTTGGTAATTAGCCAATATTAAAAATGTCAAATTTTTATTACACAAATTATCATTAAATACATTTATGTTAAATTTTGCAATTTGTGCTTTGGATACCAGTAAATTATATATTAGAAAATATTACATAGTCCCCACTCTGCTACTCTATAATGTCGCCCGGCTGACAAAATGTTCTGTGGAGAACATCTGTATAAATGAACTCCTTCAGATATTAACTAATCACTTTGCAGCATGTAGCAGTGTTAGTGTTCTGTATTCTATGGAGTGCACTCCAGCCTCTCTGGGTAGAGTAAAAACACTTTAATATTCATAGAAAAATAAGCTAAATAAGTAATGAAAATTAATTGCAAAGTTCTTTAATTATGCATAAATAAGCATTTTGTGAGGGATTACATTTTTTATTTAACGTCCCTTTGTCTGTGATTCTTTTTAAGTTGTGGCATACACAAGCTCAGTGATATTGTTCTATCTTAGACCTGTCTTTTAATATCTACTTTTTAGAAGCAGTAACTAGATGCACAGTAACCTTTTTCTCTTTTTCTCCCCTTTCTGTAGCTGGTGCCAGGAGGAGAAGGCCCCGAAGTATAACGGATTCTGAACATTCTACTAGCAGTAACTTTAATGTGTAAATATGTTTGTGACCTCACCGCCTCCTTAGCAAAAAGGAGGCTTTGATAAAAATGGGAGTTCCATTTTCCCCATGTAATAACACACAATTGTCTTCTGACCTTTTTATTTTATTATAAAACTTGCATTGATCATCATACCTGTTAAATTAAGTTGTGTTTTGTTTAAGAAAACATTAAAATTGTGTGTTTATAAGAAGCATTGTTTTGTTATTTATCAACTGAAAAAACTATCTGCTAAATACAAAATAAAAACAGGCCATTTAAGTTATTCTCTGCATGTGATCTGCTTTTGACTTCTATCATGCAACACAGTGATGTTGAAAGATTTTTTTTTATTAAATAAAATTATTTTCTTAAGATATATTTTGTCTGAAGCATTATAAAAGGAACCTGTCAAAACTGTTGCTGCTATAATTTATTATACTATACACCTATTGAATATGTGTAAAGGGACATAGTACACTATATATTTTTTTTTTCCGTAAATGTTTAGTAGATGATCCATTTATATAGCCTATCTGGGAGTGTTGTAACAATGTATAGTTTTGCTTAGTTTTAAATAACATTGTGCTGATTTTCACACTCCTAACCAAGGCCAAGAGTTTTAGATGTATACAGATGTCTACAGATTCAAGCTTGCTCCTGTTTGTCTAATGGATCTTTTCATATGTACTGAAGGGGGGAGTGTCTGCGCTTTCTGCTTTCCCAGCCCCTTTCAGTGGGTGTCCCAGTTTAACCTCGTCAACAGTGCTAAACTGGGAGCTTCTAAGTTAGTTTTTAAAAGGTTTTATACTGGTTATTTATATCAGTATCTCTGCATATTTTTCTTTATAGTAGTGAAAAATAAACTTTCTCTTGTTAAGTGTATCCAGTCCACGGATCATCCATTACTTGTGGGATATTCTCCTTCCCAACAGGAAGTTGCAAGAGGATCACCCACAGCAGAGCTGCTATATAGCTCCTCCCCTCACTGCCATATCCAGTCATTCTCTTGCAACTCTCAACTAAGATGGAGGTCGTAAGAGGACTGTGGTGTTTTATACTTAGTTTATTTCTTCAAATCAAAAGTTTGTTATTTTTAAATGGTACCGGAGTGTACTGTTTATCTCAGGCAGTATTTAGAAGAAGAATCTGCCTGCGTTTTCTATGATCTTAGCAGAAGTAACTAAGATCCTTTGCTGTTCTCACATATTCTGAGGAGTGAGTTCACTTCAGAGGGGGAATAGCGTGCAGGTTTTCCTGTAATAAGGTATGTGCAGTTAAAATATTTTTCTAGGGATGGAATTTGCTAGAAAATGCTGCTGATACCGAAGTAATGTAAGTAAAGCCTTAAATGCAGTGATAGCGACTGGTATCAGGCTTATTAATAGAGATACATACTCTTATAAAAGTGTATTTTAAAACGTTTGCTGGCATGTTTAATCGTTTTTACAAATGTTTGGTGATGAAACTTATTGGGGCCTAGTTTTTTCCACATGGCTGGCTTGAATTTTGCCTAGAAACAGTTCCCTGAGGCTTCCCACTGTTGTAATATGAGTGGGAGGGGCCTATTTTGGCGTTTTTTTGCACAGCAAAAATTACAGACACAGACATCCAGCTTCTTCCTGCATGATCCATGACTTCTCTGAAGGGCTCAAAAGGCTTCAAAAGTCGTATTGAGGGAGGTAAAAAGCCACAGTAGAGCTGTGGCAGTTGTTGTGACTGTTTAAAAAAACGTTTTTGTCATTTGTTATTCCATTTCTGGTATTAAGGGGTTAATCATCCATTTGCAAGTGGGTGCAATGCTCTGCTAACTTATTACATACACTGTAGAAATTTCGTTAGTGTAACTGCATTTTTTCACTGTTATTTCAAAATTTGGGAAAATTTGTGTTTCTTAAAGGATTAAGCCTGTGTTTAAAACTGTTGCTCCCCCGTGGAGCTTAAACTTGGTTCTTAAAGTTCTTCAGGGAGTTCCGTTTGAACCCCTTCATTCCATTGATATTAAACTTTTATCTTGGAAAGTTCTGTTTTTGATGGCTATTTCCTCGGCTCGAAGAGTCTCTGAGTTATCTGCCTTACATTATGATTCTCCTTATCTGATTTTTCATTCAGACAAGGTAGTTCTGCGTACCAAACCTGGGTTTTTACCTGAGGTGGTTTCTAACAGGAATATCAATCAAGAGATTGTTGTTCCATCATTGTGTCCTAATCCTTCTTCAAAGAAGGAACGTCTTTTGCATAATCTGGACGTAGTCCGTGCCTTGAAGTTTTACTTACAGGCTACTAAAGACTTTCGTCAAACATCTGCCCTGTTTGTCGTTTACTCTGGACAGAGGAGAGGTCAAAAAGCTTTGACAACCTCTCTCTCCTTTTGGCTTCGGAGCATAATACGCTTAGCCTATGAGACTGCTGGACAGCAGCCCCCTGAAAGGATTACAGCTCATTCTACTAGAGCTGTGGCTTCCACCTGGGCCTTTAAAAATGAGGCCTCTGTTGAACAGATTTGCAAGGCTGCGACTTGGTCTTCGCTTCACACCTTTTCAAAATTTTACAAATTTGACACTTTTGCTTCTTCGGAGGCTGTTTTTGGGAGAAAGGTTCTACAGGCAGTGGTTCCTTCCGTTTAAGTTCCTGCCTTGTCCCTCCCATCATCCGTGTACTTTAGCTTTGGTATTGGTATCCCACAAGTAATGGATGATCCGTGGACTGGATACACTTAACAAGAGAAAACATAATTTATGCTTACCTGATAAATTTATTTCTCTTGTAGTGTATCCAGTCCACGGCCCGCCCTGTCCTTTTTAAGGCAGGTCTAAATTTTAATTAAACTACAGTCACCACTGCACCCTATGGTTTCTCCTTTCTCGTCTTGTTTCGGTCGAATGACTGGATATGGCAGTGAGGGGAGGAGCTATATAGCAGCTCTGCTGTGGGTGATCCTCTTGCAACTTCCTGTTGGGAAGGAGAATATCCCACAAGTAATGGATGATCCGTGGACTGGATACACTACAAGAGAAATAAATTTATCAGGTAAGCATAAATTATGTTTTCATGACTCGGCATGTAATCTTAACGCACTTTTAAATTAACTTCTAATTATCAAATGTACTATTTTCTTGATATCATTTCTTGAAAAGCATATGTATGTATTCTTAGCAGCAGCAATGCACTACTGGTAACTAGCTGGAGATTGGTGGCTTAACACATTTGTGTCTTGTCATTGGCTCACCAGATATGTTCACCTATCTCCCAGTAGTGCATTGAAATGTTAACTACATGTTTAAAGGGACAGTGTACTCCAAAATGTTTGTTTAAAAATATAGATAATTCCTTAACCCATTCCCCAGTTTTGCATAACCAACATGGTTTTATTAAAGTGCCATAAAACATGTTGAGATCTGTGCATATCCGAGTCAAAATGTAACCCTATATAATCCTAAAGCTAGTATCACTACTTTCAAAACCATTGAGACTAACTAATGGTTAAACCCTAGTGAGTGCACTTTTTTCTCACTTGCAGCAATTGACCTATCAATTTTAACTCAGTTTATTTATATTTTTTCTTGCAGTCTATACTTATCTGCAATCGTAGGCCTTACTGGATAGTTACCTAACCGCAAGTAGTGATTGTATCTTCTAATCTCTCACATTTTAACTGAGTTATTTCCCATTTTTAATTTGTATATTAATAAAGGTTAGGTTTTACCACTACTGGTGCTAATCCGCCTAATTTAGTCTGTGCATAGAGTGCTAATATTGCATGCTTTGGTGGAAAGTTCTCTTTCTTTTTCCACAAATAAACTTGTGTTAAACACATAGTTATATGGAAGAAATAATTAGGGGTGAGCATTCATATTCTTCGTTAGGATCCAAATGTGGAAAATGGCGGCCGCTCATGCCGTTTCCTTTCAGAGCTGCATTTATTTTGGAGGAAGTGTAGCACACAAAGATCTGTGCAAATCCAGATCTTAGTGTGTTGTACTTTAACCAGAATAAATGCAGCTCCGAAAAGAGCCTAACAGTACCAGCAGCCACCTACTTCTGCGTCCGGATGCTAACATAGCATCCAAATGCTCACCCCTATAAATAATAAAATTCCTAAGGTGTTAGCGCATTTTTGCACTTTTTTGTCTCTTTAACATACAGTTGAACAACTGTAAAACATTGCTGCAACTTCGTGTTAGACATGTCAAAAGAAAACTATAGAATATTATTGTTCCTAAGTACCCTGTCTACAAGGTAATTGTTTGTTATGGCAATAGTGTCTCATACCTACAGTTCAAGAGAGAAAATAGATAACTGTATAATAATTATGCAATAATGAAAATACAACCAATATGTAACTTAATTAGTATTTAACGCTGCTAAGGAAAACAAAAAAACAAACTGTAAACTGGGTGCTGGCAGAAACCATTGGGAGGGATCTGGGAGGTAGGAGACTAACCGAGAATCCTACTCTGCAGAAAAAATATAATTAAAAAGAATTGATGTATTTATTTAAAAAAACTAAAACTTCATAGTGGCAGACTGTTTGCCAGTACCTAAGATGGTGATAAGTAGTGTGTGTGTGTCTGGGGGAAAGAGCTGTTTGGGAGCGATCAGGGATGCGGGAAGTGTCAGGTTAGAGGGTAAACCCAAGGTATTGGTATAGGCCCATTTCGCCTAATGCGATCATATAAAAAATTTTTTTTCACAAACTTTAGGTTTCTCACTGAAATTATTTACATATCACTTGTATGATTGTAAAAGCTTCTCAGGGATCCCCTTTGTTCAGAAATAGCAGAAATACATGGCTTTGCCTTTTGGTATTTAGAATGCTGCTAATTGCAGCTGCTCACCACACTACTGTTATTCCTGGCAGGGAAGGGGTTCATCATGTAGCTTGTAAGGTTACCCTTCCCTGATTCTTATCTGATCCCTCCCAACCAGCTCTCTTTCCTCCCTCACCCCCCACTGGTCACCACCATGTTAGGTACTGGCAGACAGTCTGTAAATATTAAGTTTTCTCCAACATAGGTGTGTCCGGTCCACGGCGTCATCCTTACTTGTGGGATATTCTCTTCCCCAACAGGAAATGGCAAAGAGCCCAGCAAAGCTGGTCACATGATCCCTCCTAGGCTCCGCCTACCCCAGTCATTCTCTTTGCCGTTGTACAGGCAACATCTCCACGGAGATGGCTTAGAGTTTTTTAGTGTTTAACTGTAGCCAGATGTTCAAGCTTTTGTTCAGGCTCTGGTTAGAATTAAGCCTGTTTACAAACCTTTGACTCCTCCTTGGAGTCTCAATTTAGTTCTTTCAGTTCTTCAGGGGGTTCCGTTTGAACCCTTGCATTCCGTTGATATTAAGTTATTATCTTGGAAAGTTTTGTTTTTAGTTGCAATTTCTTCTGCTAGAAGAGTTTCAGAATTATCTGCTCTGCAGTGTTCTCCTCCTTATCTGGTGTTCCATGCAGATAAGGTGGTTTTACGTACTAAACCTGGTTTTCTTCCAAAAGTTGTTTCTAACAAAAACATTAACCAGGAGATTATCGTACCTTCTCTGTGTCCGAAACTAGTTTCGAAGAAGGAACGTTTGTTGCACAATTTGGATGTTGTTCGCGCTCTAAAATTCTATTTAGATGCTACAAAGGATTTTAGACAAACATCTTCCTTGTTTGTTGTTTATTCCGGTAAAAGGAGAGGTCAAAAAGCAACTTCTACCTCTCTCTCCTTTTGGATTAAAAGCATCATCAGATTGGCTTACGAGACTGCCGGACGGCAGCCTCCCGAAAGAATCACAGCTCATTCCACTAGGGCTGTGGCTTCCACATGGGCCTTCAAGAACGAGGCTTCTGTTGATCAGATATGTAGGGCAGCGACTTGGTCTTCACTGCACACTTTTACCAAATTTTACAAGTTTGATACTTTTGCTTCTTCTGAGGCTATTTTTGGGAGAAAGGTTTTGCAAGCCATGGTGCCTTCCATTTAGGTGACCTGATTTGCTCCCTCCCTTCATCCGTGTCCTAAAGCTTTGGTATTGGTTCCCACAAGTAAGGATGACGCCGTGGACCGGACACACCTATGTTGGAGAAAACAGAATTTATGTTTACCTGATAAATTACTTTCTCCAACGGTGTGTCCGGTCCACGGCCCGCCCTGGTTTTTTTAATCAGGTCTGATAATTTATTTTCTTTAACTACAGTCACCACGGTACCATATGGTTTCTCCTATGCAAATATTCCTCCTTAACGTCGGTCGAATGACTGGGGTAGGCGGAGCCTAGGAGGGATCATGTGACCAGCTTTGCTGGGCTCTTTGCCATTTCCTGTTGGGGAAGAGAATATCCCACAAGTAAGGATGACGCCGTGGACCGGACACACCGTTGGAGAAAGTAATTTATCAGGTAAACATAAATTCTGTTTTTAAGCATTTTTTAAATTTTAATAATTATTTCTTTTCTGCAGTATAGGACCCCCCCTTACCCTCCAACCTCCCTGATCCCTCCCAAAAATCTCTAACCCTTCCCTCTAACTAGTGCCCGCCATCATAGGTACTGGCAGCTGTCTGCCAGTACTTATAAATTGCATTAACTATATATTTAAAAAAAAAAAAAACATATATATATATATATATATACTATAATGTAGTGCCCCCCCCCCAGCGATCATTGGGGCCCCCTACCCCACCTTTTTCCAGTAGCTTAGCTCCCCATCCCTTCCTCTAACTTTATTTTTTCTCTAGTGTATTACCATCCCACTCCCGTCCCCCTCCACTGCTGGACTGCCCACCCGCCTCCAGGATTCCCTCCCACACCTCCCGTCGGCAATAGCAGATAATTGTTAGAGATGGTGACACACACACACACTGTCAAAGTCTGTAACGATCTGGCATCTACCTTTATATGAAACCGGAGAACTAATCGCGCTTCATGAGCTCAGGAACGAAGTTACAGCCGAGACTGCTGGAGGCTTCCTGCAGCTCCGACGTATATTTTATACGTATATGTTGTGAGGTACGATAAGCAAAGTTCCGCACAATGTATATATACACCCTTTAAAGGGACATGAAACCCCAAATTTTACTTTCATGGTTCAGATAGCGCATGCAATAAACATTTTAATTTACTTCTGTTATCAATTTTTCTTCGTTCTCTTGGTATTTTTTGTTGAAAGGCAAGGAAGCAACCTTAGCAGCCTGCCCACTTCTCGAGCACTATATGGCAGCAGTTTTGCAATTATGTTTTCCATTTGCAAGAGCACTAAATGGCAACATTATTTTTACTAGTTATCGCCTCAAGAAAGAATATCATGAAAATTAATCACATTTGAAACATTTTTAAAATGGTATACTCTGTCTAAATCTCAAAATATTTTTTTTTGTTTTTCATATACCTTTAATGTATTAACAATTACTTGTTATACCAGCTGCAGTTTAACTGTATGGGCATTTGTTCTTCTCTATGAAAACATAATTTATGTAAGAACCTACCTGATAAATTAATTTCTTTCATATTGGCAAGAGTCCATGAGCTAGTGACGTATGGGATATACAATCCTACCAGGAGGGGCAAGGTTTCCCAAACCTCAAAATGCCTATAAACACACCACCACATCCACAATTCAGTTTAACGAATAGCCAAGTAGTGGGGTGATAAAGAAAGGAGTAAAAAGCATCAACAAAGGAATTTGGGCCTCATGGACTCTTGCCAATATGAAAGAAATGAATTTATCAGGTAAGTTCTTACATAAATTATGTTTTCTTTCATGTAATTGGCAAGAGTCCATGAGCTAGGGACGTATGGGATAGCAATACCCAAGATGTGGAACTCCACGCAAGAGTCACTAGAGAGGGAGGGATAAAATAAAAACAGCCATTTTTCGCTGAAGAAAATTAATCCACAACCCAAAATATAAATTTATTCTCATAAATAAAAGGAAAAAACTTAAATCATAAGCAGAAGAATCAAACTGAAACAGCTGCCTGAAGAACTTTTCTACCAAAACTGCTTCCAAAGAAGCAAATACATCAACGGTAGAATATAGTAAATGTATGCAAAGAAGACCAAGTTGCTGCTTTGCAAATCAGATCAACTGAAGTTTCATTCCTAAAAGCCCACGAAGTGGAGACTGATCTAGTAGAATCAGCTGTAATTCTCCGAGGTGGGGCTTGACCCGACTCCAAATAAGCTAGATGAATCAAATGCTTTACCCACGATGCCAAGGAAACGGCAGAAGTCTTCTGACCTTTCCTAGGACCAGAAAAGATAACAAATAGACTAGAAGTCTTCCTGAAATCTTTAGTAGCTTCCGCATAATATTTCAGAGCTCTCGCCACATCCAAAGAATGTAAAGATCTCTCCAAAGAATTCTTAGGATTAGGACACAAGGAAGGGACAACAATTTCTCTATTAATGTTGTTAGAATTCACAACCTTAGGTAAGAGTTTAAATGAAGTCCGCAAAACTGCCTTATCCTGATAAAAAATCAGAAAAGGAGATTCACAAGAGAGAGCAGATAATTCAGAAACTCTTCGAGCAGAAGAGATGGCCAAAAGAAACAACACTTTCCAAGAAAGTAGTTTAATGTCCAAAGAGTGCATAGGCTCAAATGGAGGAGCCTGTAAAGCCTTCAAAACCAAATTAAGACTCCAAGGACGAGAGATTGATTTAATGACAGGCTTGATACGAACCAAAGCCTGAACAAAACAGTGAATATCAGGAAGCTTGGCAATCTTTCTGTGAAATAAAACAGCAGAGATTTGTCCCTTCAAGGAACTTGCAGACAAACCCTTATCCAAACCATCCGTATGAAAATGTAAAATTCTAGGAATTTTAAAAGAATGCCAAGAGAATTTATGAGAGGAATACCATGAAATGTAAGTCTTCCAAACTCGATAATAAATCTTTCTAGAAACAGATTTACGAGCCTCCAACATAGTATTAATCACAGAAACAGAGAAACCTCTATGACTAAGCACTAAGCGTTCAATTTCCATACCTTCAAATTTAATGATTTGAGATCCTGATGGAAAAACGAGCCTTGAGACAGAAGGTCCAGCCTTAATGGAAGTGGCCAAGGTTGGCAACTGGACATCCAAACAAGATCCGCATACCAAAACCTGTGAGGCCATGCTGGAGCCACCAGAAGCACAAACAATTGCTCCATGATGATTTTGGAGATCACTCTTGGAAGAACTAAAGGCGGGAAAATATAAGCAGGTTGATAACACCAAGGAAGTGTCAACGCATCTACTGCTTCCGCCTGAGGATCCCTGGACAGGTACCTGGGAAGTTTCTTGTTTAGATGAGAAGCCATCAGATCTATTTCTGTAGACCCCACAACTGAACAACCTGAGAAAACACATCTAGATGGAAGGACTACTCCCCCGGATGTAAAGTCTGACGGCTGAGATAATCTGCTTCCCAATTGTTTATACCTGGGATATGAACTGCAGAAATTAGACAGGAGCTGGATTCCGCCCAAGCAAGTATCCGGGATACTTCTTTCATAGCTTGGGGACTGTGAGTCCCACTCTGATGATTGACATATGCCACAGTTGTGATATTGTCTGTCTGAAAACAAATGAACGGTTCTCTCTTCAACAGAGGCCAAATCTGAAGAGCCCTGAAAATCAGACGGAGTTCCAAAATATTGATTGTTAATCTCGCCTCTTGAGATTTCCAAACCCCTTGTGCTGTCAGAGATCCCCAAACAGCTCACCAACATGAAAGACTCGCATCTGTTGTGATCACAGTCCAGGTTGGACGAACAAAAGAGGCCCCTAGAACTATACAATGGTGATCTAACCAGTCAGTCAGAGATAGTCGAACATTGGGATTTAAGGATATTAATTGTGATATACTTGTATAATCCCTGCACCATTGGTTCAGCATACAAAGCTGGAGAGGTCTCGTATGAAAACGAGCAAAGCGGATCGCGTCCGATGCTGCAGTCATGAGACCTTAAACTTCCATGCACATAGCTACTGAAGGGAATGACTGAGACTGAAGATTCCGACAGGCTGCAACCAATTTTAAACGTCTCTTGTCTGTTAGAGACAGAGTCATAGACACTGAATCTATCTGGAAACCTAAAAAGGTGACCCTTGTCTGAGGAATCAAAGAACTTTTTTGGTAATCAACACTTCTTTTAACAAAGAACAAATTTCATCAACTTTATGAGAAGTTTTAAGACCTTTTACATTTATTAAAACGCGGGATGGCAGACAAAGCCTTCTGAATAGAATCAGCAATAAATTATTTTAAATTCACAGGTATGTCTTGTACATTAGATGTTGAAGGAACAGCAACAGGGAATGTACTATTACTGATGGACACATTATCTGCATGTAAAAGTTTATCATGACAACTATTACAAACCACAGCTGGAGATATAATTTCCACAAGTTTACAACAAATGCACTTAGCTTTGGTAGAACTGTTATCAGGCTGCAGGGTTCCAACAGTGATTTCTGAGACTGGATCAGATTGAGACATCTTGCAAATGTAAGAGAAAAAAACAACATATAAAGCAAAATGATCAATTTCCTTATATGACAGTTTCAGGAATGGGAAAAAAATGCAAACAGCATAGCCCTCTGATAGTGAAAAAAGGGAAGAGGCATATAGGAATGGGGTTTTAAATAAGGAAAATATTTGGCGCCAATTATGATGCACAACACAAACAGAATATTTTTTTGCGCTAACAACATCCGGAAATGACACACTCGCGTCATTGAAGACGCAACCTTGTGAAAGGACGCAGCGTCAACTAAGACGCCGGAAGTGACGAATTTGCGTAATCGAACGGAACTTTGCGTCAAAAACTGAAACTGACAGTCTGCAAAAGGAAATATACTGAAAACCTGAATCGTGGCAAATATAAGTACAATACATATATTTAGAACTTTATATAAATACATAAAGTGCCAAACCATAGCTGAGAGTGTCTTAAAGGGACACTGTACCCAAAAAAATTCTTTCGTGATTCAGATAGAGCATGAAATTTTAAGCAACTTTCTAATTTACTCCTTTTATCAAATTTTCCTCATTCTCTTGGTATCTTTATTTGAAATGCAAGAATGTAAGTTTAGATGCCAGCCCATTTTTGTGAACAACCTGGGTTGTCCTTGCTGATTGGTGGATAAATTCATCCACCAATAAAAAAGTGCTGTCCAGAGTACTGAAACCAAAAAAAAGCTTAGATGCCTTCTTTTTCACATCATGATAGCAAGAGAACGAAGAAAAATTGATAATAGGAGTAAATTAGAAAGTTGTCTAAAATTGCATGCTCTTTCTGAATTACAAAAGTAAAAATTTGGGTTCAGTGTCCCTTTAAGTAATGAAAACATACTTACCAAAAGACACCCATCCACATATAGCAGATAGCCAAACCAGTACTGAAACGGTTATCAGTAGAGGTAATGGAATATGAGAGTATATCGTCGATCTGAAAAGGGAGGAAGGAGATGAATCTCTACAACTGATAACAGAGAACGTATGAAATAGATCTCACGTGAGGAAATCCATTGCATTCAATAGGTGATACTCCCTTCACATCCCTCTGACATTCACTGTACTCTGAGAGGAATCTGGCTTCAAAATGCTGAGAAGCGCATATCAACGTAGAAATCTTAGCACAAACTTACTTCACCACCTCCATAGGAGGCAAAGTTTGTAAAACTGAATTGTGGGTGTGGCGAGGGGTGTATTTATAGGCATTTTAACGTTTGGGAAACTTTGCCCCTCCTGGTAGGATTGTATATCCCATATCTCACTAGCTCATGGACTCTTGCCAATTACATGAAAGAAATAGCTGTTTCTGATAATAGAAACCACAATTCAGTACAATAGGCTGAGCTTATATGGAGAGAAGACCTCATTATCCTATCTGTCTAATTATTTACACAGTTCTTATCTTATTGATCACTGTTTACTCAAACGCCAATACTTAGAGAGAACAATGGTAAATGAACATTTTAGTACCTCTCTGTCACAGCCCACCACCACACTAGGAACATTTTTTCATCTAAACCTTCTTGTTTACATAGTTTTTTGCAATCATAACTTAAGTACATAAATATTCAGTATACGTGGAGATACAACAGGCAAAGGAAGCAATTTCAAATTACAAAAAAGGTAAAGGATCTGTTTGTCAACAATTTAATACACTCCATCTGGTAAAATTGATCACTGGGAACACAAGGGGGGGGGGGGAATATACAGTATACTGTCCTTTCAATGTTAATTTACTATTATGGTTGTAGTTTTGCCTTTGACCATTAGATGGAGTATGATACTAACTGCTAAATAAGATGTAATGATAGTTTTGACTGCTACACCTATTGGAATGAGCATAATTTTTGGTCAGACTTTTGCAGTTTTAGGGTTGTTATACTTAGTGAGTATAACAGTGACGTGAAATATATTTGGGTTACAGTGCTGTGGTGATGTTGTTTTTTAAGTATAATAAACTTTAATAATCATAGATATATACAAAATGAAGTTGTGTATAAAAACAGCCAGTAAAAGACAAAGTTCAACTATAGAGTGATATATATGTTGCTAATATACAATAATAAAAAAATACAGCAATGCCTGGCCGGGAAGACCCCAACGCTCCAGGCGCTTCAGTGCCCTGTACTTTCATCAGGTGTCTCGGATTACAATTCCAAGAAACGCTCAGTGAAGCGCAGTCTAGTCAGCTACCTTATTTTTTTTATTCTTTATTCATTTTCAAAAAGAAAAAATAAAGTAACAAAAACATTAACACCTGCGTGAATAATGACAACAGTAAGTTTATAACAGTAAACAAAATCTGCCTAGGACAAATGCAAGAATGCTTAGAACTCACAAATGCTTATAATGTAAAGATTTATTGAAAAGTTACAGCTCTCATCTCCCTTTAAGTAAAGCAAATTATATTTATTACATGTTCAGTTGATCGCGTTTAATTACATGCCATGAGAGGATAGGCGTATAGAATAAAAGAAAAATAGTAGAGAAATGGTATGAATAAATCAGTAAATAAAACTAAAATCCTACCAGATTATTAGGTCTCCAGAGAAAGGTCTGCCATACCACATCAATTCATAAGTGACCTAGGACTAGTTGAGTTCACTGACTGCAATTTAAATTGGTCACAATAAAATTAAATGTTACAAAATAACAATCTATTGTCTGTTATAGTATCCATATCCCTCCAAACACAATGACTCACTGACCCTATTAATAACAATAACTAGTATTTATATAGTGCCTTTCTCCCAGTGGGACTCGGAATTAGCCAAATCGGCAACTGAATAGTAATAGTTGTTACCCAATTTAATGGTACTCATTTTTATCGACCTTGGAAGGATGAAGGGCTGAGTTGGCCCTGCCGGGATTTGAACCTGTGACCTTGGATCTTTCAAACAGGCTTTTTTATAGTCAGGGTATTTACCAACGGAGCTACCTCACCAGCCTATTAATCCACAATGGTTTGTGGGGAATTCCATGCTCTAGCAAGTAAGGAGTTTGCACTATTTATTGCAGTGCTGTTTTTGTATGAAAGTTTCAGGACTAGATTTCAGTCAAACAGCAGTTAACCCTTTAAGGACACAGCTTTCAGTTTGCTCAATTGTTTTATGACGGAAAAATTCCGTCATATGTCCTTAAGAGGTTAAAGGGACACTGAACCCAAATTTTTTCTTTCATAATTCAGATAGAGTATGCAATTTTGGCAACTTTCTAATGAACTCCTATTATCAAATTTTCATCATTCTCTTGGTATCTTTATTTGAAATGCAAGAATGTAAGTTTAGATGTCGGCCCATTTTTTTGTGAACAACTTGAGTTGTTCTTGCTGATTGGTGGATAAATTCATGCACCAATAAAAATCTGCTTTCCAGAGTTCTGAAACAAAAAAAAAAGCTTAGATGCCTTCTTTTTAAATAAAGATAGCAAGAGAACGAAGAAAAATTGATAATAGGAGTAAATTACAAAGTTGCTTAAAATTGCATGCTCTATCTGAATCACAAAAGAAAAATTGTGGGTACAGTGTCCCTTTAATGGAGATATGGGGGCCGATAGATTTATCACGGCCTGAATACCCCTGTTTCTGCTTCTTAAGACTGCTGCTCCTTAACTTGTACGCCTCCTCTGAGGCGGCGGACATCAATGCGCCCGATCTCATATGATCGGGTTGAATGACACCCCTGCTAGCGGTCAATTGGCCGCGAATCTGCTTGTGCAATGATAAATGCCGACGTATGCTGTCAGCATTTATCGATGTCTGGCCGACATGATTCGCTACAGCGGATCATGTCTGCCAGACACTTGATAAATCGGCCCCATGGTAACAGTTGCTGTGCATTCAAAATCCAAGTTCCAAATAAAAAAGGAGAGATGGAAGGGAAATTCAAATGAAATGTTCTAATTTGTTAGAGCATTTTATATTAGCACTACTCTCTTGCTATGTGCTTAATGCCCAGATAGGGGTTAAACACATAGCTTAAAGGGACACTGAACCCACTTTTTTTTCTTTTGTGATTCAGATAGAGCATGCAATTTTAAGCAACTTTCTAATTTACTCCTATTATCAATTTTTCTTCGTTCTCTTGCTATCTTTATTTGAAAAAGAAGGCATCTAAGCTATAGAGCCAGCCAATTTTTGGTTCAGGACCCTGGAAGCACTTGTTTATTGCTGGGTGAATTTATCAACCAATCAGCAAGTAAAACCCAGGGCCGGCATCTAAACTTACATTCTTGCTTTTCAAATAAAGATACCAAGAGAATGAAGCAAATTTGATAATAGGAGTAAATTAGAAAGTTGCTTAAAATTGCATGCTCTATCTGAATCATGAAAGAAAAAAATTGGGTTCAGTGTCCCTTTAAGTACTGCTCAGGAAACAAAACAAATTACAGCTCTTGATCAGTACATAGCAGGTGAGACAGTTACCAAGCAGGATTTTGGATAAACGTTTAGTCCCATTTGTGGGAGTGAAACACATTATGGTCAATCACAATCTTTCCGATATTGGCTCCTGATAACTAGGTTTCAGTTTCAGCTGATATGAGAATTGTGTTTTTCAAGTGATAATAATCACAAATGGATTCTGTCGCTCAGCCATGGTCTCAGCCATGAACAAGTTTTCAACAGAACATTGAAATGCACATGGGTACATTTCAATTTTAAATAGAAGCATTGTTACAATATACTTCCTTTAGCAAAAATGATTCTATTAAAATGTATTACAGTTTTCTAGTGGTATACGCACATATTCTTTTAGGGCCCATGCACCAGTATTCTATCTCAGAGAAATGGTATTTGTCCCCACTGACTCTCTGAAAAGCTGTGGTATTTGAATACTGGTGCATGGGCCCTTGCAGCTGCAAAACAGTAATACCATTTACTATAAGCATTTTTGCTAATGGGCAAATGGACAGTCTACACTAAAAAAAATATTTTTAAACAAGATAAATAATCCCTTTATTACCCATTCCCGAGCTTTGTACAATCAGCATTGTTATATTAATATACTTTATAACATTTATACCTCTAAATGTTTGCCTATTTCTAAGACACTAGATACAACCTCTTATCACATGCTTTTTTTTTGCTGTTCACAACAGGAGACTGCTAGTTCATGTGGGCCATATAGATAACATTGTGTTTACGGCCGAGGAGTTATTTAAGATTTATCACAACACAGTACTAAATGCAAGTCAATAGATAATAAATAAAAAGTCATGTGATCAAGGGGCTGTCAGAAGATGCTTAGATACAAGGTAATCACAGAGGTAAAATTTTATTAATACAACTGTTGGTTCTGCAAAACTGGGGAATGGGTAATAAAGAGATTATCTTTTAAAACAATAAAAATTATATTTTAGACTGTCCCTTTAAGTAACATTACAATTGTTTTGAATCCCCAATTCTGTGAGATTAACCTATTGTAATCCAAATCCTTCCTGATAACTGGTAATCAATCATGTTTTTCCCCAGTCATTGACTGAGAAAGCATCATTTTTTTGTTTGGTGAGATTTGTATCAGAGATCAAGAACACTGCAGGAAATTAGTTCCTGTGAGAAGAAAGTGGCAGCAACTGATCTTTATGGTAACGATGCCTGATCGGTGCTTCATTATCATATGAAGGCAGATTGCCAGATCATTACAGCAGACAGTGACACAGTCTGTCACTGCCTGGGTAAAGCGATCAACCGTGTATGCCGGTAGGAGGTTCGGAAGGGATGGAGGGGCGGCACCCTACCTACAAAAAAAAAAGTCTGTTAGGGAGGGGATGCTACGCTACAGAAAAATTAAGAATCAGGGTGGTGGTGGCTGTAGTGGGGGAGACCCCTATACTACAGAAAAAGTATACAGCTGCCAGTACCTAATATTACGGAAATTATTAGGAGGGGGAGTGTTAGAGAGCTGTTTGGGAGTGATCAGTCAGGTGGGAGGATAAGGGGGAAAATAAATAAATAAAATCAATTTATTTAAAAAAGAACAAAAACCTAAAACTTCATACCGACAGACTGTCTGCCATTACCTAAAATGGTAAGGAGTGTGCTTTTGGGGGGGAGAGAACTGTTTGGGAGGGATCTGTGAGGGTAATCCCTGTACTAAAATACAATTACCCTTATCAGCTAGCTAACTAATTAACCCCTTCACTGCTGGGAATTTCAGAAGTGTGGTGCACAGTTACTATTAGCGGCCTTCTCATTGCTAAAAACTAATTGCAAAGCCATGCATATCTGCTATTTCTGAATAAAGGGAACCTTTTGCAACCATTTGTCTTATGAGTGGAGTAGTTGTATGTAAATAAGTTTAGTGAGAAACTTAAAGGGACAGTACACTGTAAAATTGTTTTTATATTAATGTATTTTCAATGACTTGTTATACCAGCTACAGAGTATAAATGTATGAGAAATTGCATTTTCAGGTTTATTTGTGTATATGAAGTAGCTGGTTTTGTGCTTTTAAACCACAGCCTATTACAATGGGTTGAGCTTCAGGTAATATCAGATCTCATTATATGTACATTGTGTACACAGACTTGCTTCCTTATCTTATATATGTCTGGAAAACTAAAGCTCAATACATAGAGAGAACAATGAAAAATTATGTTATTACAGTTGTGCTCATACGTTTACATACCCTGGCAGAATTTATGATTTCTTGGCCATTTTTCAGAGAATATGAATGATAACACAAACACTTTTTTCACTCATGGTTAGTGTTTGGCTGAAGCCATTTATTAGCAATCAACTGTGTTTACTCTTTTTAAATCATAATGACAACAGAAACTACCCAAATGACCCTGATCAAAAGTTTACATACCCTGGTGATTTTGGCCTGATAACATGCACACAAGCTGACATAAAGGGGTTTGAATGGCTATTAAAGGTAACCATCCTCACCTGTAATCTGTTTTCTTGTAATTAGTGTGTGTGTATAAAAGGTCAATGAGTTTCTGGACTCCTGACAGACCCTTGCATCTTTCATCCAGTGCTGCACTGACAATTCTGGATTCTGAGTAATGGGGAAAGCAAAAGAATTGTCAAAGGATCTGCGGGAAAAGGTAGTTGAACTGTATAAAACTGGAAAGGGATATAAAAAGATATCCAAGGAATTGAGAATGCAAATCAGCAGTGTTCAAACTCTAATCAAGAAGTGGAAAATGAGGGGTTCTGTTGAAACCAAACCACGGTCAGGTAGACCAACTAAAAATTCAGCCACAACTGCCAGGAAAATTGTTTGGGATGCAAAGATAAACCTACAAATAACTTCAGGTGAAATACAGGACTCTGTGAAAACATGTGGTGTGGCTGTTTCAAGATGCACAATAAGGAGGCACTTGAAGAAAGATGGGCTGCATGGTCGAGTCACCAAAAGAAAGCCATTAGTACGCAAATACCACAAGTATCCCGCTTACAATGCGCCAAACAGCACAGAGACAAGCCTCAAACCTTCTGGAACAAAGTAATTCAAAGTGATGAGACCAAAATTTAGCTTTTTGGCCACAGCTATAAACGCTACATTTGGAGAGGAGTCAACAAGGCCTATGATGAAAGGTACACCATGCCTACTGTGAAACACGGAGGTGGATCGCTGATGTTTTGGGGATGTGTGAGCTACAAAGGCACAGGAAATTTGGTCAGAATTGATGGCAAGATGAATGCAGTATGTTATCAAACAGAACCCCTCATTTTCCACTTCTTGATTAGAGTTTGAACACTGCTGATTTGCATTCTTAATTTCTTGGATATCTTTTTATATCCCTTACCTGTTTTAAACAGTTCAACTACCTTTTCCTGCAGATCCTTTGACAATTATTTTGCTTTCCCCATGACTCAGAATCCAGAAACGTTAGTGCAGCACTGGATGAAAGAGGCAAGGGTCTGACAGGAGTCCAGAAACTCATTGACCTTTTATACACACACACTAATTACAAGCAAACAGATCACAGGTGAGGATGGTTACCTTTAATAGCCATTCAAACCCCTTTGTGTCAACTTGTCTGCATAATATCAGGCCATTTGGGTAGTTTCTGTCGTCATTATGATTTAAAAAGAGTAAACACAGTTGATTGATAATAAATGGCTTCAGCCAAACACTAACCATGAGTGAAAGAAAAGTTTTTGTGTTATCATTCATATTCTCTGAAAAATGGCCAAGAAATCATAAATTCGTCCAGGGTGTGTAAACTTATGAGCACAACTGTACGTAACTATTGTGTACCCCACTGGGAGTGTAATTTCTTCTGCTGGCTGTGTTTACTTAGGCTATTCAATAGCCGAGACTCCAGTATGAAAACTTTCAGTATAGGTTGGGATACCACAGGCAAAATCAGCTATTTCAAAGGCCAAAATAGGGGTAAAGGAACTAACAATTTAATACACTCAAGCAGGTAAAATTGATCATTGGGAACAATTTAAATGGGGGAACATTTTTGGGTGAACTGTCCCTTTAAACTTTTTGAAAAAGTTTTTATTTTTTTATTTTAATATAATTGGCTGTTTCAAATAACATATATCTGAATCATGAAAGTCTAATTTTGACAATACTGTCTCTTTTAATGGCTTACCTTCTAAACTACATGAGTGCCAAACAACTGATATGATGTAAGTAAAAATGTGTCAAGGCTCGGAAAGTCTTATATTGCTTTGCACAGATTGGAATATTTTGATGGTAAAATACTATTATCCTTCAGCAGACAGGTTGTAAATAGATTTTTCTTTTACATATATACAGGACTCAACTGTAGCTCACATTTTAATTCTGTTCTGGTACCCTTAGACATCATTGAAAGAATCCCACACCACACTAGATATTAGAAGACATTTACAATTGAGCATATACCTTTAAACCTAACTTTATAGGAGACATTTGCTGAACATAAGAGACAATAGAACATTACTAAGGTAACACACCCATAGGATATATCAGAAAAAATGTATAACAGGAGCACCAAGTATATGGATAAAAAATCAAACTTTATTTAGAACATAAAGGGTATCTTAACCCTTGGGTAAGAACATACATGAATAGTCAAACAGACTAGGAGTAAGGCAACAGCCGAAACCGGTCAGCCTTTTGTTCATCTGTTTGACTATTCATGTATGTTCTTACCCAAGGGTTAAGATACCCTTTATGTTCTAAATAAAGTTTGATTTTTTATCCATATACTTGGTGCTCCTGTTATACATTTTTTCTGATGCTTCGCTTATTATTTGGCCAAACAGTGAGCACAGGTTTTGGATATGAATTGCGGTAGGTGAGCTAGAGGCACACTGCACTGACTGTCTGTATATCCAAGGGACACAGGTGGACTTTTTTCTGGGCCCCAAAAACAGAATAATGGGCAGAGAGTAATAATCCTGGATTACAAGACACAACTGTTCACACCAAAACTGGATACAGCATCCTGATCTGGGCCCTCACCAAGGGACTGAAGAGTGGTGAGTCAAGCATTTTATCTTGTATATACACGGATGTCTGGGAGTGGTCCCTTGTGAATGATAATATTGTGGGGGTTGTCTTGGGGAACGCCGCCACATTTTTTCTTCTTTTATAAACAGTCTAATTTGTGCAGTGGCCTTACAAGGAATTGTTTTCAGGACTATTCATATATTTCTTTAATAACAGTGCATACACCTTACCCCCTTCCCCTATTGCCCATAGGATATACCCTATGTTTTAATAATTGATTGTTTACCCTGTTTAATTTTCTACCAGTAAACTTCCTACATTTATAACTGTGTATTAAAAAGTTGAAAGAAGACTTGGACAGATGGACAATCATAAATGGCTCGATCTATTACTGAGATTGCTGTAAATTGACAATAGAGGTAAAACATCAATATGAAGGTACAATTCATTGTGCCATGTTCCTCAATCAGAGAAGGATAGTCTGGTATTTTGGGGCTGGACCATCCTTTTTAAGGTGGGATCAAATTGATATACCTCAGGAAAGTTCTCTGTGAAAGGCACAATTGGGCTAAAAGAGACTACTCCCAGGTGGGTGACCTACCAAAGAACAATCTACTGAGCTGTTGTTTATTCCTAGTTCAGAGCTTCTCTCTCTTTGTATATACAATTAATTTTGTATAGATAACAAGGCATTATGTTAGTATAAAGTGAATTGTTTTGCAGTTGTTATCTGTTAATGTCAGTTTGGGACAGATAGGTGATATTGTACTTTTTTAGTTCTGAGTAAAAGAAAATCCAATTTTCAGAGCTATATTACATGAAAAGGGGGTAAAATACATAACGAAAGTATATTGCAAAGTTGTGTAACTAGGTATAACTAAACATTTTGGGCCAGAATACGAGTGGGGCGTGAAATATTTGCGCTCTATTCGCAATACTAGCGCACGCAAATGTGCGCTGGTATTATAGCTAAAGCACAATGTGAACACGACCTTGTGTTTACATTGCATGTAAACTTTGCGCTCATGTGCTTCCATAGGCACCAATAGGAGCATTGTTCTGATGCCGTAATACACAGAACCTAGCGCAGCGAAGGGAGTAAGTCGTACAGTGATAGGCAGCAAATAAAAATATATATGTATATGAATATATACATATATATTTATGTTTTAATATGTGTATATACACATATTAACACATAAATATATATGTATATAAGCATATATATTTACAAGGAACACACAGTGTAAAGGCACTTTTCAGTGCCATTTATTTTCCTAACACCCCATACCCCCCACCTTTGCGCAGTTACTTTATTAAAAAACTATTTTTATTTTTTAATAAAGAACACCACCCTTTCTTTTGAGGGCAATTAAGGCACATTTAGAAAATTAACCAGAGATCTGATCTCTGGTTAATTTTCTGAGCACTAATTGCTACCGCGAGCTCGCAGTAGTAATAACCAGCCACTTGTTATGGCTGGATATTTATCGCACGCCTGTAAACCGGCGAACTTGCATATTTGAACTATATAGTGATATTTGCAGACCTTAATAAGTCTGTAATGCAGTGTTGATAACAAACCTTTAGAGAGTTATTTTTTATGAAAAAATGCAGTGTAGATTGTGGCAGCTGTTTTGGATCCTCAGTTTCCCTCAAACAACTCACAGTAATAAACTCTAATGGCCACCTTCTCAACTGCACTAAACCCTAATCACAGTAGCTTACACTCTAATGAATCCCCAGTGTGCAGGGCATCCCACTACTATCAACGCTGTATATTTTTTCCCACCACAACTAACCCTAATCCTGACCACAATAGTATAGCCAGCTGATGTGCTACATTGCCTTAACCTCTTGACTCGTTAGGACGTTTCATGCAGTCCTAAAAGCACTGGGCTTTAACGCCTTTAGGACAGCATGGAACGTCCTAACATTTGCAGTGTCCTGCTCCCTCCTGCTTTGGAAAAATAGAAAATCCAACTGGGGGATGTGCCTAGCATTGTAAGCAATCGCCCAGGATCTGATTGCAGTGTTAAACTCATGAGAGCGTGGCAACAATTACGTGACTTCCTGTTGCTTTCTAATGTTTACTTCGGAACTTTGTTCTGATCTTGCATGCTTGCCCCAATCCTGAAGGGTTTAAAGGGACAAGCAGACACCTTGAGATTTTGATATAAAATATTTAGTTATGCATAATGAAATAACTTTGCAATATATTTTCATTATTTATTTTGCTCCCAGTTCAAGTAATTTAGCTCTGAAAATTTAGCAATTTTTAATTCTCAGAACTTGGAAAAAAACACTACTAACTTTTCATGGCTAACCATGCTGCATATCTTTCACTAAATGGCTTTAAAGGTAAATTCCGGTCAAAATTTAAATACAAATAGATGAATTACATTTTTGAATAGAAACATATTTGCACAATACATGTGTTGGCAAATACTCTACTAGTAAAAGTTAGTGCTAATCTTTTTCTCTGCACGTGCTTCAAAATCAGTCTATACCAGTTGGAAAACATTAAACAGTTTATCTCCCATATATTTTAATCAAGACTTTATTTTAATAAGCCTTTCTGATTGAACAGAAAATCTAACAGTATATCATGAGCTTCAGGATAAACACCAGCCTACAGCCTGAGACAAATTCTTGGCACTGAGATTGGTTACCTGAAAAACTGTCCAGCACAGGAATGTGAAGAAGATGCAAGAAAATATGCAGCAGGACAATCCACAAAGCAGCATCTGGAGATTGTTTGATACTTTAGAAGAAGAGGAAAAACATCTGTAACTGCTGTATGTTTTATGCTAGTGTTATGAGGTCTGTCAGAGGATCAGCAATTGAATACCAAATTTAAATGAAGATCACTTTACCAACTCGTAATCTGTGAGTCATTATACGATTAGACAGAAGCTACAAGGATCAGTGTCCAGGGAACATTGTAGAAATCAAGTTTAAAAAAACTGACCGTGGAACTCACCTAAGAACCTTATTAAAGGGACAGTATACACTATTTTTTTTATATAACTGCATGTAATAGACACTACTATAAAGAATAAGATGCACAGATACTGATATAAAAATCCTCTATAAAACTGTTTAAAAACTTACTTAGAAGCTCTCAGTTTAGCACTGTTGAAAAGGTAGTTGGAAAGCCCACTGCAAGTGGTAAATAAGACACTCCCCCCTCCCCCTTATTTTGCATATGAAAAGACCCTTTACACAAACAGGAGCAAGTTGGAGTAGGTAGCTGACAGTATTCTCATAAAACTTGGGGCTTGGTTAGGAGTCTGAAAATAAGAGCAATGTTATTTTAAAATAAGCAAAACTATACATTTTTAAAAAAAAAACAAAAAACTTTATGGGCTATACAAAAAAATCATCTACAAAACATTTATGCAAAGAAAAAATGAGTGTATAATGTCCCTTTAAAGATGATACAGCCTTGTAAAAGAATGCTGCTGCAAACTGACTAAAATGACAGGACATGTAGCTGGAACAAGGCAGTCTCAGAGACAATTAAAGGATAACAGAATACCCACAAGATACCCAACACATATACTTACCTAGAACAGTTTTATATTTTTTATTAAATGTTTTTTATTGAGTTAGAAATGGCCAAAAAAAAAGAGTGTAGTTGACACAATATTGAATTAATTGACAAGGAAATAGCTGGATATAGTTATTGAATAGTGTAAATCTAAAATTGTGAACCCTTTCCCACCTGCA
This sequence comes from Bombina bombina, assembly GCF_027579735.1. Classification (NCBI taxonomy): domain Eukaryota; kingdom Metazoa; phylum Chordata; class Amphibia; order Anura; family Bombinatoridae; genus Bombina; species Bombina bombina. The sequence continues at coordinate 521,422,892 of NC_069503.1, forward strand.
GAAAAGCCCTTCCAGCATTTAGAGAATTTTTTTTTTTTCTGTTTAATATTCTTTTATTGAGGTTTTGCACAAGAAAAGATAAACATGCAATAAATGTTATAATATACATGACATTTTCATGACACACAGTACAAAGGTATAAACAAAAAGCAAAGTGATTGCTAAAATATACAAATCTGGAACCTCCATTTTATAATTTTAGGTAGCTTGCGTGAGTGACTAATTAGCTGGCTACTTATGGACCCTTTGATATAGGAAACACTGGTGGGGCATGTTATTCTTATCAAAGACCCTGTTATGTCTTATTACTCTTAGTAGATATGAGAATAGGATTTTAATAAAAATAGTATTATAGGAATGTGTATTAATTTCAGGAATGTTTTTCAGCGGGGAAACACAGCTTGAGGTAATGTAATAGCTTAATATTTAGTGGGTAACCACCGCTTTTGATATTATAGTAGAGATGTATATTTGTGAAAGTGGCTAATACATTGAACAAGCATATATGAAGATATACTAATAACAATAGTAGTAAATATAAAAGCCATAGTATTCTGTGCTGAAATGTTATGGAAACTGTATATGTAGCATACTTACTATATATTGATACAAACAATGAACAATGGGACTGTGTGGGTAGTTTAAAATCTATTTTGGTAGATGCCTATAATTCTCTGACCATTCGGGTAATCCCAATAAAGCTAAATATGGAGGCTCAAATTTATCATAGGGAAGTACTGATGATAGGCTATATTTTGAGTGTGTAACACTAAAAATGGCTAGAAAGGAGTCTTATGAAAAGACCCAAGAAGTAAGTTTTTGCTTTTAAAGGCTCTCCAAGTGGCCTCTCTATGAGTATCATACCTGTGATGAGGATATTATACATACTTTGGGGGTAGATAGGCTTCAATTTATCTAATATAATGGCAGATGTTCAGTTTGAAGCAAACTATTCAGCTGTGAACATAAAAGACTCCAACGTCTCGGCCGCCGACGGTAGGGTCTACAGAGACCAAATAGGTGTTTATAGGTAGAATATTACGCTTACATTGCTGCTAAGTGTAAGTAAAGGAACCCTGCTAATGGTATATATTCAGTCTAACTTATATTAACTCCTATACAATGATTTAAAATACAACCCAAAGGTGTATTGACATATTATAGTGAAAATCAGGCAGATGGTTCCTTGGGTTGGATCTCACATAACAATCTTTTTTAATTAACTAGGTGCAAACCTCCTTTATATTAGAGATACACAGCCTGAGAGGTTCATAGGTTATAGTCATAATGTGAACATATTATACTGAAAACAAACATAGGAAACAGATTTGTAAAATGATTTATCTCAATATAGTCCTGAGTCCTTGTTGACTATACAAAAAGCTCTATCCGACTCCGGATCTCAGAGCAAGTAAGACATTGTGGTTAGGATAAAGGGCTGACTGCAAAAGTTGGACATATGATGACACAGTAATCTCAATAGCCTGTGTACACTGGTTGAACTTCTTGTCATTTGTGGGAGTCTTTAAGAGTCCTAGAGATCAGTGGGATCGGAGGTGATCCTCGAGCGCGGTCTCCTTTCTTAGTATCAGCCATAGGGTTAACTGTCTCATGTTTCTCCTTAGCCGATAGGCCGCTTGCACTGTCTGGTTTTATTAGCTGACTGCTCTGAAAAAACTCACGGTCAGCTACCTCCAGGTTGCCAGTTGTGACCAATACAGATCTATCCTTTTCAACTAGGGAACCACACTGAGTGTCATCAAGCGTAACCAAGACATTGCGACTGAGTACCAGGGGTTCACATGCATCGGGTAAGCGGTGAGGTGTTGCAAGTGCTGCTAGAGGCTCCAACTCTTTAGATGAGGGATCGGTATACAAATATAATGGAAGTGGCAGCCATTTTACTCCTGCGGAAAACAGAGGCATCACTAGATGTAGTGATGCCTTCATTTTCAGCAGGAGTAAAATGGCTGCCGCTTCCATTATATTTGTGACTTCTATGTGGCGCAGATGTCAGCCACTTTAAGATAATTTTCCAAGTGATTCCCTGTTGTAGGTTTATTAATATCACACCTCCACAAATCCCACTATAGAGTTGGTAAGTGCTGCTGTAGTTGATATCAGTAGTTTATTAGACCTGCTTTACCCGGCAAACCGGGGGGGTTAGAATGGATGTCGCGAGGCTGCGGCCTCCTCTTGCTAGCTGTCCGGGTTAGAGCTCTAGATAGTGTAGACACCTCAATATGAAGTCCATCTATGCAGACATGTTTCACACTTAGGTATATCTGTAGGATATTCTTGGATTCTTATTAATTACTTAGATAATTGATGGATGATCTTTGGAGTTTTAGGAGCCTCTGTTTTTGTGATCCGTCATGGTCGCAGTCTGGACACGCCCCCCCCCACAAGAACTGTTTTAATAGAGCAAAAAAGAGTGAAAAGACAGACATCTAAGGGCCATTGGCAATCCACAGTTCTTACACTTATCTCACTGTATAGTAAAAAGTCATGTTAGCAGCAAATTACAAAATGTTTAAAATTATGTTACTTGCCAATTTAAACTCAATGAAGGCCATATATTTATTTATTTTGTTCTCACAAGACCTATAATACATTGGTCATTGTGTCAAATATATAAGCTGCCAAGAGACTATTGTACAAATTTAATTTAATCTACCAGTTGGCAAGAGTCTACTGTACAAGTTTAATCTTTGCTATAGCTTTACTGACCATACCTTTGATAGTAATGTCTTAAAATTACAAATATAAAATGAAAAATTCACAATGCAAACATTAAAACGATTTCTGCACAGGGAAAAGTTCGGATTGGAGCCGCATGGATAACGGAAAAGTCACCCATATGATGCATGGACAGTACTGACTTTGGTGATCACATTCCATCCAACCACAAGTTTTGCACTGTATTTCGATAACAAAATGGTCACATCAGATTGAAGAGACAAAGGTTGTTGATAATGTGAAAAACTGTCCTTTTCAACATGCTTGTAAATATTTCAAGATAATTTGGAATAATTCTATTGCCATTGTAGATGTAAACATGAATATATGCCCTAGCATCATTAAACCTATATACATCTCTATTGTATAGTTCCTCAGTAGTGGAGAGGACATTAAAATATGTATAGAAAAAACAAAACGGGACAATCCTATTTCCAAAGTTAAAACAAAAAGTTTATTAAACCATTGGATTAACCCCTTAAGGACCAAGGACGTACAGTGTACCTCCTACAAAAATTGTCACTTAATGACCAAGGTGGGCGGAAGTGCGTGGGAGCGGGTGGGACTGGGACTGCTACCTTACAGAAAAGTATAAGGGATACCCAGTTTTTTTTTACAAACTGGGTATTGGGAGACAACTGCCAGTACCCAAGATGGCAGCAACTAGGTAGAGGGGGAGGGTTAGAGGGCTGTTTGAGGGGGATCAAGGAGGTTGGGGGCTAAGGGGGCATCCAACACTGCAGAATAAATATATAAAAAATGCCTTTTATTTTAGTACTGGCAGACTTTCTGCCAGTACTTAAGATGGCAGTGACAATTGTGAGGTGGAGGAGGGAAGAGAGCTGTTTGAGGGGGGTCAGGGAGGGATCAGGGGTTGGGATGTGTTAGGTGGGAGCCTGATCTCTACACTAAAGCTAAAATTAACCCTACAAGCCACCAATTAACCCCTTCACTGCTGGGCATAATACAAGTGTGGTGCGCAGCGGCATTTAGCAGCCTTCTAATTACCAAAAAGCAATGCCAAAGCCATATATATTATATCTTAAAACACAGAATAGCTAAGAAGACAGAAAGTGCAGGGAGAGGAGGAGGTGTTGTAAAAATCATGAGGGGGGCTTAGGTAACAGGCAGACAGTGTCCAGTGTAGGAGAACAGACAGGGGAATATATAGCTATACATAGAGCATATACTGACATAAAGTTATATATCAACATTAAATCAATATCTATAAAGATGTGAAATTGTATATACAGGGGGAATACAAAAGTTAAAAAAGACAAAAGTGTGGACATAGGCTTACCTGTGTACCTATCTATAAAGAATGTGGAATATACAATGTAATTGACTAAATAAAAGTACATTACAAAAAATGTTGAATGTGTAAAGAATCCAGAGTCCACATTTAGTCCAGAATTAAACAAGTTGAATTGCATTATCATTTTCATTTCAAAGGTTTTTCTTTCCATGGTGTTTTTGAAGTTGCCTCTGAGAATTTTGATTTTGAGGTTTTGGATAGAGTGGTCAGGTTGGGTGAAATGGTGATCAACAGGGGTGCAGTATTTTGTTTCTCAGTGGTGTTTGATTGAGTGTCTGTGTAAGTTCATCCGAAGGTGCAGTTTTTGGCTTGTTTCTCCAATATAGCATCCCACTTCACATGCAGTGCAATGTATCATGTATACCACATTTGCAGATATACATGAATATGCCCCTTTAATGTTATAGGATTTATTATTGTGATTTGCTGTGCTGCTTTCACAAACGTGTTGACACAGTTTGCAGAGAGCTTTATAGCAGCACTTGGTTCCATTCTGAGTGTTCTTTTCCTCAAGGGGTAGCTTCCTATGTACCAGTTTCTGTTTAAGGTTAGGTGGTTGTTTGTATGCCAGGATTGGGGATTTTGGAAATATTTTTTTGAGTGTGGGATCCTCTAGGAGTAGTAGCTGTAAGTCTTTTATGATTTTTCGTATCCCTTCCACAGCAGGGTTGTATTTAACTACTAGTGGGATACGTGATATGTTTTTCTTCTCCCTGTATTGTAGTAAGTGTTCACGTGGAGTATTGAGGGCAGAGTTAATTTTTTTTATATATAATCCTTGTTTTGTAACCTTTTTCTCTGAATGATTGGGACAGTGTGATTAGGTGTTTGTCACAATCCTTGGTATCTGAGCAAATTCTGTGGTATCTTGTAGCCTGACTGTAGATTATGGATTTTTTAATGTGATTGGGGTGGGAGCTGTATATAGATGAGTGCAGTTTGCCATTTGTAATGGATATATCCAGGAAGCTGACACAGTCTATAGAAAAGTTCATTTTAAGCTTGATTGATGCATGAAATAGATTAACTGATTTATGAAAATGTTCAAGGTTTTTTTTCCCTTCTGCCCATATGATGAAAATATCATCTATGTAACGGAAGTATTTGAAGGGTTTGTGAGGGTGAGTGGCTAGGAATCTCTGTTCTAACTCAGCCATGAAAAGGTTTGCGTACTGTGGTGCCATTTTGGTGCCCATGGCTGTTCCCATGGTTTGTAAGTAGATGGAGTGATTGAAGATGAAATAATTGTGAGTAAGTATACATTCTGTAAGTTTACTGACTGTAGAAGCACTATATGTCTGGTTAGGTCTGTCGGAGGAAAGAAAGTTTAAGCAGGCTTCAATACCATCTTTATGTGGAATATTGCTGTACAGGGATTCCACATCCATTGTCACAAGTATAGTATCCTCTGGCAATTCTGTTATCTGGCTGATTTTGTTAAGAAAATCAGTGGTGTCTTTTATAAATCTAGTGGTGTTAATAACTAAAGGCTTAAGAATATTCTCCACTAGGCCCGATATTTTCTCAGTCAGAGTGTCCATGCCTGTTATTATTGGTCTTCCTGGGTTCTCTGGTTTGTGGATTTTTGGGAGCATGTAGAATGTCCCTATGCTAGGGTTAGAGGCACCACTGATTTAAAAGTCAGTAGTTAAGAGTTTTATGGGCTAACGCCGGAACATAAAGCTCCTAACTACAGTGCTACAAAGTACACTAACACCCATAAACTAGATATTAACCCCTAAACCGAGGCCCCCCACATTGCAAACGCTATAATAAAATTATTTAACCCCTAATCTGTCTACCGGACACTGCCGCCACCTACATTATACCTATGAACTCCTAATCTGCTGCCCCTAACATCGCCGACACCTACATTATATTTCTTAACCCCAAATCTGCCCCCCCATCGTCGCTGCCACCTACCTACAATTATTAACCCCTAATCTGCCGACCGGACATCGCCGCCACTTTAATAAATGTATTAACCCCTAAACCGCCGCACTCCCGCCTCGCAAACACTATACGAAATTTTATTAACCCCTAATCTGCCCCCCCAAAGTTGCCGCCACCTACTTACAATTATTAACCCCTAATCTCCCGCACCCAACGTCGCTGCTACTATAAAAAAGTTATTAACCTCCAAACCTAAGTTCTAACCCTAACACCCCCCTAAGTTAAATATAATTTAAATAAATATAAATAAAATTACTATCATTAAATAAATTAATCCTATTTAAAACTAAATACTTACCTGTAAAATAAACCCTAACATAGCTACAATATAACTAATAGTTACTTTGTAGCTATTTTAGGATTTATATTTATTTTACAGGCAACTTTGTATTTGTTTTAACTAGATACAATAGCTATTAAATAGTTAATAACTATTTAATAGCTACCTAGTTAAAATAATTACAAAATTACCTGTAAAATAAATCCTAACCTAAGTTAGAAATACACCTAACACTACACTATCAATAAATTAATTAAATAAATTAAATACAATTATCTAAAATAAAATACAATTAAATAAACTAAACTATATTACAAAAAAAACAAACACTACATTACAAAAAATAAAAAAATATTACAAGAATTTTAATCTAATTACACCTAATCTAAGCCCCCTAATAAAATAAAAAAGCCCCCCAAAATAATAAAATTCCCTATCCTACACTAAATTACAAAGTAATCAGCTCTTTTACCAGCCCTTAAATGGGCTTTTTTGCGGGGCATTGCCCCAAAGTAATCAGCTCTTTTACCTGTAAAAAAACAAATACAATGCCACCCTACATTACAACCCACCACCCACACACCCCTACTCTAAAACCCACCTGATCCCCCCTTAAAAAAACTAACACTACCCCATTGAAGATCATCCTACCTTGAGCCGTGTTCACCCAGCCGGGCACCGATGGGCCAGAAGAGGACATCCGGACCGGCAGAAGTCTTCATCCGATCGGGGCAGAAGAGGTCCTCCATCCAGCAGAAGTCTTCATCCAAGCGGCATCTTCTATCTTCAATCAATTGGAGCGGAGCGGGTCCATCTTCTATACAGCCGACGCAGAGTCATCCTCTTCTTCCGATGTCCTAACGAAGAATGACGGTTCATTTAAATGACGTCATCCAAGATGGCGTCCCTCGAATTCCGATTGGCTGATAGGATTCTATCTAGCCCTTTTACGGGCTGGTAAAAGAGCTGATTACTTTGTAATTTAGTGTAGGATAGGGAATTTTATTATTTTGGGGGGCTTTTTTATTTTATTAGGGGGCTTAGATTAGGTGTAATTAGATTAAAATTCTTGTAATTTTTTTTATTTTTTGTAATGTAGTGTTTGTTTTTTTTGTAATATAGTTTAGTTTATTTAATTGTATTTCATTTTAGATAATTGTATTTAATTTATTTAATTAATTTATTGATAGTGTAGTGTTAGGTGTATTTGTAACTTAGATTATGATCTATTTTACAGGTAATTTTGTAATTATTTTAACTAGGTAGCTATTAAATAGTTATTAACTATTTAATAGCTATTGTACCTAGTTAAAATAAATACAAAGTTGCCTGTAAAATAAATATAAATCCTAAAATAGCTACAATGTAACTATTAGTTATATTGTAGCCATATTAGGGTTTATTTTACAGGTAAGTATTTAGTTTTAAATAGGATTAATTTATTTATTTATAGTAATTTTATTTATATTTATTTAAATTATATTTAAATTAGGGGGGTGTTAGGATTAGGGTTAGATTTAGGTTTAGGGGTTAATAACTTTATTATAGTAGAGGCGACGTTGGGTGCAGGAGATTAGGGGTTAATAATTGTAGGTAGGTGGCGGCGACTTTGGGGGAGGCAGATTAGGGGTTAATAAAATTTACTATAGTGTTTGCGAGGCGGGAGTGCGGCAGTTTAGGGGTTAATACATTTATTATAGTGGCGGCGATGTCCGGTCGGCAGATTAGGGGTTAATAAATGTAGGTAGGTGGCGGCGACGTTGGGGGCGGCAGAATAGGGGTTAATAAATATAATGTAGGTGTCGGGGATGTTGGGGGCAGTAGATTAGGGGTTCATAGGGATAATGTAGGTGGCGGCGGTGTCCGGAGCGGCAGATTAGGGGTTAATACTATAATGTAGGTGGCGACGATGTCGGGGGCGGCAGATTAGGGGTTAATAAGTGTAAGATTAGGGGTGTTTAGACTCGGGGTTCATGTTAGGGTGTTAGGTGCAGACATAACTTTTATTTCCCCATAGGAAACAATGGGGCTGCGTTAGAAGCTGGACGCTGCTTTTTTGCAGGTGCTAGGTTTTTTTCCAGCCAGCTCAGCCCCATTGTTTCCTATGGGGAAATCGTGCATGAGCACGTTTTAGCCAACTCGCCGCTGACTTAAGCAACGCTGGTATTACAGGTAGAGGTGGAGCTAAATTTGCTCAACGCTCACTTTTCTGAGGCTAACGCAGCCATTCAGAAAACTTGTAATACCAGCGTTGTCTTAAGTGAGCGCTGGAAAAAAATGCCTCGTTAGCCCAGCAGGTCTTTACTGACAAAACTTGTAATCTAGGCGTTAGATAGGCGAATGCACTAAGATGTGCTCTTTAGGTTTTTTTTACATCTTGAGGCTTCAGGTTCGATTCCGCCCCTCTCATTTATCATTTTATTTATATTATATTTTTTTAGTACCATTTATATTATTTGTTTGTTTTATACAATATAGCCTGAATATAAGTTTTAATTTTGGGAGAAAAAATAGTTATACGCCCTCTTGTCTGCATCCTTTGTGTCCGTGGAGACAATCTCACCTGTGAGTTCCGTTTCAATCAATTTTTGTTTTTTCAGTTACGTGTCTTCAAAAGCACTATCTTTTTACTATGTTACAAATTCACATATTTGAAAACGTTTTGTATTTACATTGTAATTATTTATTACTTACTTTTTTTGCACATATGTTCATCATTTCCTGGAGGCGTGTTTAATATGGCCTATAAAAGGCCAGGTTTGTTACAATGACGTCAGCCCTGAGGAAGTCCCTGTCAGTCAAGGAGATGAAACGCGCATAGGCAGTGGCAGCAGCTGATTTCTCTGATGAGACGCCTACCTGTGGGACTTGTGTTCACTTACTTTGAAATTTCATGGAGACCGTTTTTTTGAAGCAACTTGCCTCTTGCTTTGAGTATACTTGGATGCAGCAGCGCTTTAAAATCATCATCTGACTACATTTAAGACTGTGAGTGCTCGGATAATTATCTGTACAAGGCAGTGGAAGTAAATATTTCCTACCGCAAAGTGGATGCCTGGACATTTGTTTCACAGTCATTTGGAAGGACTGTCTGTCAGTTCTCTACACGAGTCTTTTTTGATTCCTTTATTTGCATATTATATATTAAGGTGTTTGATTATTTGCTTTTTGCACTATACAGCTTTAACTCGTTATATTAATGTGAATACCTTTTTCCAAACACATAGATCCTTCATGTATATCATGACAGTATTAACCCTATTATTTGGGACTGCCCTCTGATTATGGTGTTGTGTTTGGCTACTGGTATAGTGTTTTGCTGCACCTGTTATTATAACTCTCCATTTATATAAGTTTCTCCTTTCTGTTATTTATGCATATTTGATTGTGGATGGCTTTTTAAGCTTTAATGAATATCGGCTTAACGTTTGAGTTAACAACATAGATCATCATTATAGTATCATGACAATATATCCCTTATACACAATTTTGGGGTTGTCCTCTGATAGAGGTGTTGTTAGTTTTCTCTAATTTTGAAGCCGCTAAATAAGCCTTATCACATTTACATCAATGCTTTATTCCCCATGAGACGTCTCTTTTAGAGAATATGCTTTATTTTTTAATTTTATTTCCTTTTGCTTATACAATAATAAATTGCTAGTGCTTTGAACACATGCTGTTTTTTTTTAGTTTTGTTCTATGTCTCTACCAGGTTCTACACCTGTTACTCTATATATTTTGGATTCTCACTCATACAATTTTCTCTTTATGTGTATAGGAGAGTGCTGAAATCCCTATCTTTATATGAGGATTACTTATCATTATTTTCTTTCTTTTTTGCCTTTTCAATATAGTATTATAGGGTCTGCACCTCTGTTTTAATGTATACACACATTATTATTAATTTTAGCAGCACCTTTACATTTATGTCTTTAGTCTGCCTGTTACCTAAGCCCCCCTCATGATTTTTTACGACACCTCCTCCTCTCCCTGCACTTTCTGTCTTTTTAGCTATTCTGTGTTTTAAGATATAATCTGTGAATTCCATTGAATTGGTCAGTATTGCTTCAGACTTGATAAAGGAAGGAACTCTTCCGAAAGCTTGTCAACTTATAAATGTATAGTTAGTCCAATAAAAAAGTATCATTGCTCAATGCAATACTCTTGTTATTTTGATATCTAAATCTCTGGACTAACACGGCTACTCCAATTAATGGGACTATGGAAGATACTGAATATAGCCAAAATAAGAAGCAAATCATGAAACTGATCAACAGTGATATATACTTCCTATCATCGTGCAAAAAAATGAATCTCATTCCAAATGGACTGAAAATTAAGAATCCACTTGCAACCACTCATAACTGTGAGTATGCTGAAAAACTTTGCATACGTACCAGTGAGAAACTGAGAAATAAACTAATTCATCAACTATATAGCAAAAAGCAAAAAAATAAAAGACCAAAAGCAGCTCCTACTACAAAAACTACAAGAAAATAATGGGTACAATGAAGAAATTAAAAAAGAAATGCAACACTTCCACAAAGCAAAACAACAAAATTTTATCAAGAAGAAAAAGAAGAAACTTGCATGCCTGTCATAAAACAGAATAAAACACCCAATGCAAGAAAACAGAGCTCCAGGTGACAGATCAACTACAACTTCAACAGCAAATGACCAAACGTCCACAGACAATAACAGCACCTCATTCAAAACACAAACTGTCACCAACCAAGAAAACCACACAGAAAACTCAGGGATTGTGAACCTTTCAAACTACCACCTGTCAGGGCCAGAGATATCAGTACTGTGTAAGGGATTATCATTCTGTCCAAGTACAAATCTAGACAAAATCCAACTGTACTTAGACTTAGAAGAATTCTTCAGGAGATTGCGGCTAAAATAATTCTTCTATGACAAAGAAAATACCAGCACTATGGAGGACTACAATGGAAGGAAAAAGAACACAATCTTCACACCTGCACCAGGACGCAACACAGAATTGGACAGCTATATTGAAAGCTTCTGGTTGAGAACTGCATCTCTGCTCAACACACAGCACAAAAAAATAATGTATAACCTCTCACACTTAGAAAAAAACGCTATCAAAAACTTAAGAAATAATGAAAATATTACCATTAAGCCTGCGGACAAGGGAGGAGCAGTGGTGATCATGAATACACAGGACTACATCACAGAGGGAAATAGACAATTATCAGATCAAACTTATTACAAAAAATTGGAAAAGGACCCCACCCAGGAATACACTTTGCAACTTAGAAAACTAATTAAAACATTCCCTAAACACACGCAACATAAACTGGACAAACTGGTGCCCTCTAACCCTAGCATAGGGACATTCTACATGCTCCCAAAAATCCACAAACCAGGGAACCCAGGAAGACCAAAAATAACAGGCATGGACACTCTGACTGAGCAAATATCGGGCCTAGTGGAGAATATTCTTAAGCCTTTAGTTATTAACACCACTAACTTTATAAAAGACACCACTGATTTTCTTAACAAAATCAGCCAGATAACAGAATTGCCAGAGGATACTATACTTGTGACAATGGATGTGGAATCTCTGTACAGCAATATTCCACATAAAGATGGTATTGATGCCTGCTTAAACTTTCTTTCCTCCGACAGCCCTAACCAGACATATAGTGCTTCTACAGTCAGTAAACTTACATAATTTTTACTTACTCACAATTATTTAATCTTCAACCACTCCATCTACTTTCAAACCATGGGAACAGCCATGGGCACCAAAATGGCACCACAGTACGCAAACCTCTTCATGGCTGTCTTAGAACAGAGATTCTTAGCCACTCACCCTCACAAACCCTTCAAATACTTTCGCTACATAGATGATATTTTCATCATATGGACAGAAGGAGAAAAAAACCTTGAACATTTTCATAAATCATTTAATCTATTTCATGCATCAATCAAGCTTAAAATGAACTTTTCTAGAGACTGTGTCAGCTTCCTGGATACAACAATATCCATCACAAATGGCAAACTGCCCTCATCTATATACAGGAAACCAACAGATAGATGCAGCTACCGCCCCAGCTCCAGCTCCCACCCCAATCACATTAAAAAATCCATAATCTACAGTCAGGCTACAAGATACTACAGAATTTGCTCAGATACCAAGGACCGTGACAAACACCTCATCACACTGTCCCAATCATTCAGAGAAAAAGGTTACAAAACAAGGATTATAAATAAAAAAATTAACTCTGCCCTCAATACTCCACGTGAACACTTACTACAATACAGGGAGAAGAAAAACATATCACGTATCCTGCTGTGGAAGGGATACGAAAAATCATAAAAGACTTAAAGCCACTACTCCTAGAGGATCCCACACTCAAAAAAATCTTTCCTAAACCCCCAATCCTGGCATATTGACAACCACCTAACCTTAAACCGAAACTGGTACATAGGAAGCAACCCCTTGAGAAAAAGAACACTCAGAATGGAACCAAGTGCTGCTATAAAGCTCTCTGCAAACTGTGTCAACATGTTTGTCAACATGTTTGTGAAAGCAGCACAGCAAATCACAATAATAAATCCTATAACATTAAAGGGGCATATTCATGTATATCTGCAAATGTGGTATACATGATACATTGCACTGCATGTGATGTGGGGTGCTATATTGGAGAAACAAGCCAAAAACTGCACCTTCGGATGAACTTACACAGACACTCAATCAAAAACCACTGTGAAACAAAATACTGCACCCCTGTTGGTCACCATTTCACCCAACCTGACCACTCCATCCAAAACCTCAAAATCAAAATTCTCAGAGGAAACTTCAAAAACACCATGGAAAGAAAAACCTTTGAAATGAAAATGATAATGCACTTCAACTTGTTTAATTCTGGACTAAATGTGGACTCTGGATTCTTAACACATTATCAACATTTTTTGTAATGTACTTTCATTTAGTCAATTACATTGTATATTCCACATTCTTTATACATAGGTACACAGGTAAGCCTATGTCTACACTTTTGTCTTTTTTTAACTTTTGTATTCCCCCTGTATATAAAATTTCACATCTTTATAGATATTGATTCAATGTTGATATATAACTTTATGTCAGTATACTCTATGTATAGCTATATATTTCCCCTGTCTGTTCTCCTACACTGAACACTGTCTGCCTGTTACCCAAACCCCCCTCATGATTTTTACGACACCTCCTCCTCTCCCTGCACTGTCTTCTTAGCTATTCTGTGATTTAAGATATAATCTGTAAATTCCTTTGAATTGGTCAGTATTGCTTCAGACTTGATAAAGGAAGGAACTCTTCCGAAAGCTTGTCAACTTATAAATGTATAGTTAGTCCAATAAAAAAAGTATCATTGCTCAATGCAATACTCTTGTTATTTTGATATATATATATATATATATATATATATATATATATATATATATATATATATATATATATATATATATATATATATATATATATATATATATGCTATTTCTGAACAAAGGGGATCCCAGAGAAGCATTTACCACAATTTGTGTCATGATTGCACTAATAGTTTGTAAATAATTTCAGTGATAAACCTAAAATTGTGAAAAAGTTAACAATTTTTTTTATTTGATCGCATTTAGCGGTGAAATGGTGGCATGAAATATAACAAAATGGGCCTAGATCAATACTTTGGGTTGTCTACTAAACAAAATTATACATTATACACAATAAAGCTAAAATTAACCCTACAGGCTCACTACAAGCTACCTAATTAACCCCTTCACTGCTGGGCATAATACAAGTGTGGTGTGCAGCGGCATTTAGCGGCCTTCTAATTACCAAAAGCAATGCCAAAGCCATATATGTCTGCTATTTCTGAACAAAAGGGATCCCAGAGAAACATTTACAACTATTTGTGCCATAATTGCACAAACTTTTTGTAAATAATTTCAGTGAGAAACCTAAAATTTGTGAAAAAGTTAATGATTTTTCTTTTTGATCGCATTTGGCGGTTAAATGGTGGCATGAAATATACCAAAATGGGCCTAGTTCAATACTTTGGGTTGTCTACTAAACAAAATTATACATGTGAAGGGTTATTCAGGGAATCCTGACAGATATCAATGTTACAATGTAACTATTGCTAATTTTGAAAAAAAAAAAAATGGTTTGAAATAGCAAAGTGCTACTTGTACTTATTGCCCTATAACTTGCAAAAAAAGCAAAGAACATGTAAACATTGGGTATTTCTAAACTCAGGACAAAATTTAGAAACTTTTTAGCATGGAAGTTTTTTGGTGGTTGTAGATGTGTTACAGATTTTGGTGGTCAAAGTTAGAAAAAGTGTGTTTTTTTCCATTTTTTCCTCATATTTTATAATTTTTTTATAGTAAATTATAAGATATGATGAAAATAATGGTATCTTTAGAAAAGTCCATTTAATTGCGAGAAAAATGGTATATAATATGTGTGGGTACAGTAAATGAGTAAGAGGAAAATTACAGCTAAACACAAACACTGCAGAAATGTAAAAAAAAAATGGTCCCAAACAGTGAGAAAATTGAAAAATGGTCTGGTCACTAAGGGGTTAAAAATACAAAGACAGAGTAAAGGAATGATCTTATGCGTTTTGGCGAAAGCCATAATCAATTTAAATATGTATGTAATAGACATATAAGTTACCTGGTACAGCAAACTAGGAAACACAAGAAATCATGACCACATCTAGATATTGTGTTTAGTGATTACATTCAGAAAGCGTTATTTCATACTCACAATTTTTGTGATTCTATGTTGCAATACATTTGTTTTATTAAACGGGATTTCTATCAGCAATCACAGATTTGTTTGCTGTTCTGTCTTGTTTATTGAAGACCAAGATTTTTTGTACGTCTTTTTACAGAAAACAAAAGTCACAAAAATCGTGTTTTGAAAAATTGCAATTTACATTATCTAGAACCTTGTGTCACCATTATCTATACTATAATAGTGTTTATAACGCATCCATCGCCAGTTGCGCACGCATCCTCAAAGGAATGTTGGCTGTGCGAGGTGGAATCTTTCACCATCCTGCCATTTTCGCAATCCACCTGGATGCAGCATAGGCAAACCCGAAGCCTTAAAAAAAACAACCGCAAGAAATAAAAAAAAAAGGTATATTAACCCCTATACCGCCATCCCCCCGACAACGCAAATAACTAATTTAATAACTAAGCCCCCTAACCTAACACCCCCTAAATTAACCCCAATTAGTACTAAATTACAATTAAAATAAAAATCCTAACATTAAATTACAAAAAATAAAAAATTCTAAAAATTCTAAAAATTCTAAAATTACAGAAAAAAATAAACAAAATTATCAAAAATAAAAAATATATACCTAATCCCTATGAAAATAAAAAATCCCCCCAAAATAAAAACACCCCACTAACTAGCCCTTAAAAGGGCCTTTTGCAGGGCATTGCCCTAAGTTAAATAGCTCTTTTACATATAAAAATTACTAAATCCCCCCTAACAGTAAAATCCCCCCACCCACCAAACCCCCCGAGAAAAACCTAACACTAAAAAAACCTAAACTACCCATTGCCCCTAAAGGGGCATTTGTATGGGCATTGCCTTTAAAAGGGCATTCAGCTCTTTCACTGCCCTTAAATGGGCAATCAGCTCTTTTTGCAGCCCATTAAATCCCTAAATCTTAAAGGGACAGTCAACACCAAAATTTTTGTTTTAAAAGATAGATAATCCCTTAATTATCAATTCCCCAGTTTTGCATAACCAACACAGTTATAATTAAACACGTTTTACCTCTGTAATTACCTTGTATCTAAGCCTCAGCAGACAGCCCTCTTATTTCAGTTATTTGACAGACTTGCATTTTAGCCAATCAGAGCTGTCTCCATGGTAAATTCACGTGCTTGAGCTCAATGTTATCTATATGAAACACGTGAACTAATGCCCTCTAGTGGTGAAAAACTATCAAAATGCATTTAGATTAGAGGTGGCCTTCAAGGTCTAAGAAATTAGCATATGAACCTCATTGGTTTAGCTTTCAACTAAGAATACCAAGAGAACGAAGCAAAATTGGTGATAAAAGTAAATTGGAAAGTTGTTTAAAATTACATGCCCTATTTGAATCATGAAAGTTTTTTTTGGACTTGACTGTCCCTTTAAAAAAATAAAAAATAAAAAAAATTAATCCTAAAACTAAGCCCCAAATAGATATTCACCATTCCTGAAGTCCGGCAGAGAAGGTCTTCTTACAGACGGCTCCATCATCTTCTATCTTCATCCGGAGAAAAGGCGGCGCGGAGAGAAGCTGAAGTGTGGAGCTGGCTTTCTGGATGCACGGATCCTTACCGGGGGGGATTTTTTCTTTTTATAGGGGTATTAGTTTAGGTTTAAAATTTTTATTTTGGATAGTTTTGTTTATTTTTTCTGTAATTTTACTCTTTATATTTTTTTGTAACTTTAGCCTTGGGGTTTGTATTTGTTAAACATAGACTGCCCACTGGGCAGGCTTATCGCCTAGTCTTACAATAATAGAAATTCAAAATCATTATGTTCTTCATTTTAGATATCAATGTCACCACGTCGGATAAAAAGGCTTTTTCAGTCAATTATTTAGAAAATAAAGAAAAAATATACTTTTAAATTATTAAGAGCTTAAAAGACTTAATTGAGCAAATATAGCCAGTGTACCAAATGGCATTCAGATTCAATTACCCACTTTAATCCATCTTGGTTTTCTGTGATCGACAGCCGTTATTGGTCATTCCGGGTGCTGTTGTGAAAAATTGCAGATTGAATCTCGTGGAAGTTATCATTCTAAGCTGTTACAACCCACGAACAATGGCACTACTCGGGCATTCTTCTCTAAATTATATTAGTAGAGGAGTAAATCAATATTTAATTCCTCAATGTGAAAGAGAAAATGGTGCTTGTGCATAAGCAATAAATGTGAACACATAAGAGAAATGACACAGAGAAATGTCAATTCTCTATAAGTATGCACCTATAGCACTCTGAGCCCTGACTAGAGGACTGGAACATTCCTAACAGGATTTATAAAATATAACTTTTATTCATTGAAAAATAAAAAACCAAAAACTATGGTTGTGTAACATGCAAGTTAAAAACGTCACAGATACGGGTTAACGTTGTAATATATAATATAATAATAATATAAAGAGACTCACTATGTAAGTTAATTTGGCCTATATAAATTGAAGATAAATGTGATCTCAAATTAAAATGTTAAAGTTGCTCTCTATGAGATGATAACATATACCCCAAGATAGGTACAGTAATGAATCACTGTAGTTAGCTGCAAAAAGTAATAAGGTAATGTATATACAAACGGTTACTCTCTAGGACATAGGTTTGCTTATGCAAATGGTAATGTGTACAGAGTAAAATACTCTCAAAGATTTGTGCTTTATTATTAGGTCTTTAATTCTTAACTGTGATCTGTTAGGTCCATGACAGTATAGATTAGTGCTCAAGTTATAATAATTATTTTATAGTGATTCATCAATAGTGTGTATTTATGTAAACGTAATTCACAATATAGCCACAATCATCAGGTCAATCTTTATTGAACAGTATTAACAGTGGTAAGTACTTATATCTCGCTGTGATGGATACTTGTAATATCCAGCTGGTTACAACTGGTATCTTATGTATCAAGTTGAATAAGTGTGTATGAAACTACTCCATCATGCATTAGCATGGCATTAAAACATCAGCATGTTTAGATAAGTAAGCTTTAACTGTCAAAAGTACAGTGATCTCTAGAACACAGTCACAGTTGCAGCACTAGGATCTATATTGACATTAGCCTGTATATAGTTTAAAGAAATCACCCGTTAGTGTAGTAACTGTGTACTGTTATATGGTAAAGGTCTTTCAATAATAATACTTTTGTAATGATATAGATAGACAAACACCACTATCCAGGTCTGGCACAACCCAGATTTAGAAGTAATATCAGTATATGTATAGAGTAACGGGTTTTTAAACAAAGCGGTAAAATGTACATACATGCATAAGGCTAGCTCGATCTAATGCTGTTCTAAATGGTTTTGATACATTTTATGCGTCTTTATAGCAACTGACCTATGTTCGTAACATGCATAGCGTAATCAAGTGTCAGTCCTTCCGTAAAGATTGTTAAAAGTTCATGCACACTATTCACTAAGTCTGGCACAACCCAGACTATAATAAAGTATAAACTACATTGATGATAAAGTGATAGTATAACTACAGCTAATATCACACTGGTTATATAGGTACTTATGGTATGTCTAAGTCTGGCACAACCCAGACTATTAGCAGTGTAAACTACAGCAAATGATTTGGAGAGCAAAAACCGTTAGTTAAAACATTATCTGGCTTTTAAAACAAACACATAACAAGAGCGTGAATAAGCTCACAGCTCTCCTCTGACGCGAATCGCGCTGTCAGGCTTTCTCAAAGGCGGCGAGCCACTGCATCTGTGGGAATTTAAACCGTCTTAACCGGAAGTCCCGACCTATCTCCAATCTGATTGGTACTTCCTAGGGTAATGTGAAGTTTATGACAGACAGGTTTTCAGACTAATGTCTGCAATAGGAGAGTGTATTGTTAAAATATGTAGTGTTGCAATTATACACATTACTTGTATGAGAGTAATATAATATTCTATCTTGTTGTCTTAGGATACAAGCAAAAATTGTCTAACTGGGTAATCGACATGGTACCTATTCATCCTTGCTATTGTTTGATGCTTTGCTATTAAGTACTTCAGACATCTGATATGTTGTATAGATCAAATATTATATAGCAATATTAAAATAATTACCACCATGTATTGATTATGTGTGATAATATTACCATAGTTTGAATCCATATTATAGTGTGAGTTGTACAAATCCTTATGTAAGGATTGAATGTTGTGTAAATCTCTATGTGGGGATCATCGATTACAATATCCCTGATCGACATAACCAGAATAAGTCCCCTAAATGAACAAATGATGAAAAGTAACTGGTACTAGAAAACACAAGTGCTGTTTGTGGATCCCATTGGTCTCTTATGAAAAAATTAATATTATTAAAGTAAATATGTGAACCGAGCCATTAAGACAAATGTGAGACCCTCTAACGGACAACGAAGAGCGCTGACAATGTAACATAATATATGCAGATATAAATCTTATTATAATTCCTGGTGAATTGTGAATTGTATATTTAGTCTAATAAGTAATGTTTAAGTTAAACCAGCTCGTGGATAAGAAAATCACCATATTGACAGCACCGCAATACTTGTGAGTGTGCTTCTAAATAAATTGTGACAGACACTTCCAATTTTACTCTACTAGTGGGTGTGTCTAGATCTAGATGAACTCTATTAGAAATCTAGGTCCCAGTATTTGAAGGGGTGTGCCTAAGTGAATTAAAATGTACATTGATGTGAATTCAAATAACTGTGATGATATATTGTTACTCCCTTATCCCTTTTGGGAGTCAATAAGACAGTGACTTCATGTTCAATGTGGACTCAGTCCCTAAAGCATTTCACAAATGAATTAAAAGTCCAATTGAATATAATGAATATATTCAGTGATATACTCTCAATAGATCCAAGGGATTAATTTGTACACTTATCATTAACCCAGTAATTATAGACCATTATGGTTTCCCTGTATAATTAATCTCATTGGTTCCAACCGTTCAATGGTATGGACCACTAGGGCTTTTTTCAGTGTTTCATGTTTTAATACAGTTTTATAATATAGTGATGTCGCGAACATAAAAATTTGGGTTCGTGAACGGCGAACGCGAACTTCCGCAAAAGTTCGCGAACCGGCGAACCCCCATAGACTTCAATGGGCAGGCGAATTTTAAAACCCACAGGGACTCTTTCTGGCCACAATAGTGATGGGAAAGTTGTTTCAAGGGGACTAACACCTGGACTGTGGTGTGCCGGAGGGGGATCCATGGCAAAACTCCCATGGAAAATTACATAGTTGATGCAGAGTCTGGTTTTAATCCATAAAGGGCATAAATCACCTAACATTCCTAAATTGTTTGGAATAACGTGTTTTAAAACATCAGGTATGATGTTGTATTGATCAGGTAGTGTAAGGGTTACGCCCGCTTAACAGTGACAGACCAAACTCCCGCAGCGGGTACATCATCATCATCACACCGTACATCCATCTGTGTAATGCTGCCTGACTGAGACATATCCCTGTTATCTACATCCTCTGGCAATAATGGTTGCGCATCACTCATTTCTTCCAACTGATGTGTAAATAACACAGATCGAGTGAAGCGGCTGTGGTGCTAGTGTTGGTGGTGGCGGCAGGCGGGGGCGAGTGGTTACTTGAGAGGTGCCCGAAGCTAAGCTGGAGGAGGATGGTGCGTCAAGGTTCCGAGTGGAAGCTGTAGAAGATTGGGTGTCCTGTGTTAGCCAGTCAACTATGCCCTCAGAACTTTTCGAGTTCAGGGTACGTGGCCTCTGAACACTGGGCATTATTCTAGGGCCAAAGGGAATCACAGCACCACGACCACGACGGCCCCTGCGGGGTGGCCTGCCTCTGCCTGTCATTTTTTTTTCGATTAGTGGTACTATGCGTGCAAGCTACTGTGACAACAGATATGAGTGGCACTGTGCACTGGCAGAAGTTGGCAGAGTAGACGCTCTAGGCCTGACGCACACGCTTGCAGACAACTAACTGCTATTCAATCTATTACAGTCAAAATTGTATTTTTTTTAATGTTCACTACTGTTACACCAGATATGAGTTGCACTGGTGTGACACTGTGCCCTGGCAGGCCCTGAAAAATCTGTTACACATCTACAAACACCAAAAAACAACCATGCTAAATAGTTTCTAAATTTTACCCTGAGTTTAGAAATACCCAATGTTAACATGTTTTTTGCTTTTTTTGCAAGTTATAGGGAAATAAATACAAGAAGCACTTTGCTATTTCAAAACCACTTTTTTTCAAAATGAGCGCTAGTTACATTGGAACCCTGATATCTGTCAGGAATACCTGAATATCCCTTGACATGTATATATTTTTTTTAGAAGACATCCCAAAGTATTGATCTAGGCCCATTTTGGTATATTTCATGCCACCATTTCACCGCCAATAGTGATGTCCCGAACTGTTCGTCCGCGAACGGTTCACAGCGAACATAGCTTGTTCGCGTTTGTGGGCGAACACATGGCGATGTTCGATCCGCCCCTATGTGTCATCATTGTGGAAACTTTGACCCTTTATGTCACAGCCGCCTGACACATTAGAGCCAATCAACATCAGACACTCCCTCACAGACCCTCCCAGCTACTCGGAATCCGCCATTTTAGACTCATAACGACCTTGCTTTCTTAATGAGAGGACGTGTTGTGTTTTTGCTCCTGACATTAATAGGAAAAACATAGCTAGACTAGTGTATTTACAGTCCAGAAGGACTCCACTCATCTCTGCTGCAAGCACAGCACCCCAAAAAGCCCTTTTTAGGGCTATATTTCGTGCCGTTTTTTTTTTATTAGCATTTGCCTGGCTTTCAGCTGTGTGTTTAAGGCTCACAGCATATGCTGTGACTACTGCCACCACTGATATCTCCCTAACAACATTAGTTTAAATTTAACTAACCAAAAAATTTAATTATTTTTCTAGTGTAATTTTTTTTCATTTTCTATCAGGCCAGTGTCACACAGCATATACTCTGGTTCATTGCTCTGTGCCAGCCAGCAGCCACCAGTGTTAATATCCGTTTATAACATTATTTTAAATAAAAAAAAAAATATATATATATATATTTTGCTAGTGTAATCTAATTACATTTACTATCAGGCCTGTGTCTGTCAGGCTCACTCAGCATTAATATACCTCATTTTTTTCAGTCTTTTGGTTAATTGGTCTGTGCCAGGCAGCCACCCAGCACTCATATCTATTCTTCTTCACCTTAATTTTAATATAAAAAAAAAAAGTTTAAATTTGTTTGCTAGTGTAATCTAATATAATTTTCTATCCAGCCTGTGTGTTTTTCTGACATTCAGAGCCTACTGTGTTTACTTGCTGCCCTCCCTAGTCTATGAGCCACGACTCATATGTGTTTAACCTTTTTTAAATTCCCCCCCCCCAAAAAAAAATAATTTCAATCATTTTTCTAGTGTAATCTAATAGTATTTTCTATCAGGCGTGTGTGTATCCGACTTACAGAGCCTACTGTTTTTAATAGCTGCCCTTCCAAGGCTATCAGCCACGACTCATATGTATGTGCTTAACCTTTTTCTTAAAATTTCCAAAAAAAAGTCTTTAAATCATTATGCTAGTGTAATCTAATTGTATTTTCTATCAGGCCTGTGTCTAACTGTCTATCTGACTTACACAGCATACTGTTGTTATAATTGCTGCCCTACTTAGCAGCCAGCCAGTGCGACCACTCATAGAGTCATATGTGCATTGCACTTCTTAACATAATTTTAATATTAAAATCTAAAATTTGAAAATATTTTGCTAGTGTAATCTAACTTAATTTTCTATCAGGCCTTTGTTTTTGTCACTTACACAGCATACTGTGTTAAATTGCTGCCCTACCTACCATCCACGACTCATATCTGCCAGCCTGTGTGCCAGGCCCAACTAGCCAATTAGTGGCACCAATCACAATTCTTGTAACAGTAATTAAAAAAAAAATCATAATTTTTTGGACTTCAAATATTCAGTCTCCTAGTGCCATTGAATTGCATTTACCTCCTGCCTGCCACTGCCAGCCTTTTGTGCCAGGCCGTCTAGCCAACTATTTACACCAATCATAATTGTTGTCACAGACAGTATAGTTTCTAATTTAAATTAATTTTTTTTTTATTGTTGATCTTAATCCTCAGTTTGCTCGTGCCCTAGAATTGCATTTTTCTACTGCCTTCCAAGCCTGTGTGCCAGGCCTACTTGAAAAATATTTACACCAATAATAGTTGTGACAGTATTCTTAATAATTAAAAATTAAAATTGTTGGTAAGAGTTGTTGAGAATCCTCAGTTTGCTGGTGCCATTGAATAGCACTTTCCTGCTGCCTTGCAGCCTGCTGTGAGCCAGGCCCACCTAGCTAATTGTTGCCAGCAATCATATTTCTTTTAACAGTATTGCAAAAATTGTCAATCATCACTGTTTTGACTGTCAGTAATCAGTCTCCTAGTGTCCTTGAATTGTATCTACCTCCTGCCTGCCAGCCTTTGTGCCAGGCCGTCTTGCCAACTATTTACACCAATCCTAATTTTTTGTCACAGTATAGTTACTAATTAAAATTAAAAAATTCTTGATTGTTGATGATCTTAATCCTCAGTTTGCTCGTGCCCTAGAATTGCACTTTTCTACTGCCTTCCAAGCCTGTGTGCCAGGCCTACTTGAAAAATATTTACACCAATCATATTTGTTGTGACAGTATTCTTAGTAATTAAAAATTAAAATTTTTGTTAATAGTTGTTGTGAATCCTCAGTTTGCTGGTGCCAGTGAATAGCACTTTCCTGCTGCCTTGCAGCCTGCTGTGAGCCAGGCCCACCTAGCTAATTGTTGCCAGCAATCATATTTCTGTTAACAGTATTGCAAAAATTGTCAATCATCACTGTTTTGACCGTCAGTAATCAGTCTCCTAGTGTCCTTGAATTGCATTTACCTCCTGCCTGCCAGCCTTTTGTGCCAGGCTGTCTTGCCAACTATTTACACCAATCATAATTGTTGTCACTGTATAGTTACTAATTAAAATTAAAAAATTCTTGATTGTTGATGATCTTAATCCTCAGTTTGCTTGTGCCCTAGAATTGCACTTTTTTACTTCCTTGCAAGACTGTGTGCCAGGCCTACTTGAAAAATATTTACACCAATCATATTTGTTGTGACAGTATTCTTGATAATTAAAAATTAAAATTTTTGTTAATAGTTGTTGTGAATCCTCAGTTTGCTGGTGCCATTGAATAGCACTTTCCATCTGCCTTGCAGCCTGCTGTGAGCCAGGCCCACATAGCCATTTGTTGCCAGCAATCATATTTCTTTTAACAGCATTGCAAAAATTGTCAATCATCACTGTTTTGACTGTCAGTAATGAGTCTCCTAGTGTCCTTGAATTGCATCTACCTCCTGCCTGCCATCCTTTTGTGCCAGGCCGTCTTGCCAACTATTTACAACAATCATAATTTTTGGTCACAATATAGTTACTAATCAAAATTAAAAAATTCTTGATTGTTGATGATCTTAATCCTCAGTTTGCTCGTGCCCTAGAATTGCACTTTTCTACTGCCTTCCAAGCCTGTGTGCCAGGCCTACTTGAAAAATATTTACACCAATCATAGTTGTTGTGACAGTATTCTTAATAATTAAAAATTAAAATTGTTGGTAATAGTTGTTGAGAATCCTCAGTTTGCTGGTGCCATTGAATAGCACTTTCCTGCTGCCTTGCAGCCTGCTGTGAGCCAGGCCCACCTAGCCAATTGTTGCCAGCAATCATATTTCTTTTAACAGTATTGCAAAAATTGTCAATCATCACTGTTTTGACTGTCAGTAATCAGTCTCCTAGTGTCCTTGAATTGCATCTACCTCCTGCCTGCCAGCCTTTTGAGCCCAGCCGTCTTGCCAACTATTTACACCAATCCTAATTTTTTGTCATAGTATAGTTACTAATTAAAATTAAAAAATTCTTGATTGTTGATGATCTTAATCCTCAGTTTGCTCGTGCCCTAGAATTGCACTTTTCTACTGCCTTCCAAGCCTGTGTGCCAGGCCTACTTGAAAAATATTTACACCAATCATATTTGTTGTGACAGTATTCTTAGTAATTAAAAATTAAAATTTTTGTTAATAGTTGTTGTGAATCCTCAGTTTTCTGGTGCCAGTGATTAGCACTTTCCTCCTGCCTTGCAGCCTGCTGTGTGCCCGGCCCACCTAGCCAATTATTGCCAGCAATCATATTTCTTTTAACAGTATTGCAAAAATTGTCAATCATCACTGTTTTGACTGTCAGTAATCAGTCTCCTAGTGTCCTTGAATTGCATTTACCTCCTGCCTGCCAGCCTTTTGTGCCAGGCCATCTTGCCAACTATTTACACCAATCATAATTGTTGTCTACAGTATAGTTACTAATTAAAAATAAAAAAATTTTGATTGTTGATCTTAATCCTCAGTTTGCTCGTGCCATTGAATTGCACTTTTCTACTGCCTGCCCGCCTGTGTGCCAGGCCCAACTATCCAGTTAGTGCCAGCAATCATATTTCTTTTAACAGTATTGCAAAATTTGTCAACCATCACTGTTTTGACTGTCAATCTGCAGTCTACTAGTGCCCTTGAATTGCATTTTCCTCCTGCCTGCCTGCCTGTATGCCAGTCCCAACTAGCCAATTAGTGCCACCAATCATATTTATTGTAACAGGATTGGAATTTTTGTTAATCATAACTGTTTTGACTGTGATTCTTCAGTCTCCTAGTGCCATTGAATTGCAGTTTCCTTTCTCCCAGCGTGTGTGCCAGACAGGCCCATTTGCCAACTAGTGCCAAACAATCATATTTGTTGTCACAGTACTTGTAATATTTTAAAAAATTAACAATTTGTGATTTTTAAAACATCTGTCTTTTTTGTTGTTGTCAGTCTCACAGCGTATACTGTGCCCACTTTCACAGTGCCACCACTCAATTGGTGTAATAGTATTGTTAGTGCCAATTTTAAAAAAAATGACAGGCATAGGCAGGCCACCCTGCAGGTTCCGTGGTCGTGGTCGTGGTGCTGTGATTCCTTTAGACCCTACAAATATGCACATTGTTCAGACGCCGGGTGCCAGGGGGGACGCGAAAACTTCTGAGGAGGACCTAGTTGAATGGCTAACACAGGACACCCAATCTTCTTCTGCTTCCGCTGCTAGTCCTCCTAACCTTGACGCACCATCTAAGTCCAGCTATGCTTTGGGCAGGTCTCAAGTGACCAGTGCCACTCCCCCGCCTGTCGCCACCACCAACACTAGCACCACAGCCGCTTCACTTGATCTGTCACAGGATTTATTGACACATCATTTGGAAGAAATGAGTGATGCGCAACCATCATTGACAGAGGATGTAGATAATAGTGATCAGTCTCAGTCAGGCAGCATTACCGACATGGAGGTATGGTGTGATGATGATGATGATGATGATGATGTTGTACCCGCTGCTGCTTCCTTTCTTGATGTTTCAGATACAAGTGAAGCGGTTGATGATGATGTGTCGGTGGATGTCACGTGGGTGCCTGCTAGAAGAGAAGAAGAAGAGGGGGAAAGTTCAGATGGGGAGACAGAGAGGAGGAGGAGGAGACGATTTGGAAGCACGGGGAGGTTGTCTCAAGGAGCTAGTGGCACAGTCAGACAGCATGCATTGTCACCAGGGATCAGCCAGACAGCACGCCGACGCCCATCAACGCATGCTGTTGCCACCACCAGAATGCTGTCATCGCAGAGCTCAGCAGTGTGGCATTTTTTTTGTGTGTCTGTCTCTGACAACAGCGATGCCATTTGCAACCTGTGCCAAAAGAAACTGAGTCGTGGGAAGTCCAACAGCCACCTAGGTACAACTGCTTTGCGAAGGCACATGGTCTCCCATCACAAAGGCCGATGGGAAGAACACATGAGTAGAAGCAGCACACAAAGTGAAAGCCGCCCTCCTCCTCCTGCTCCAGCATCTTCAGCCACGTCAACCAGTGCTGTCCTCCTTGCCCCCTCTCAACCATCCTCCACTCAGTCTCTCTTACGTAGCAGTTCCTGGTCATCTGCCCACAGTCAGGTGTCTGTCAAGGACATGTTTGAGCGTAAGAAGCCAATTTCTCAAAGTCACCCCCTTGCCCTGCGTCTGACAGCTGGCTTGTCTGAACTCTTAGCCCGCCAGCTTTTACCATACAAGCTGGTGGAGTCTGATGCTTTCAAAAAATTTGTATCTATTGGGACACCGCAGTGGAAGGTACCTGGCAGAAATTTCTTTTCACAAAAGGCAATCCCAAACCTGTACTCTATTGTGAGAAAGGAAGTTATGGCATGTCTGGCACACAGTGTTGGGGCAAGGGTCCATATGACCACGAATAGCTGGTCTGCAAAGCATGGTCAGGGCAGGTATATCACCTACACTGCGCATTGGGTAAACCTGCTGAATTCTGACAAGCATGGAATGCGTGGCTCTGCAGAAGAGTTGGTGACACCGCCACGACTTGCAGGCAGGCCTGCTGCTACCTCCTCTACTCCTCCTACTCGATCCTCTTCCATAACCTCTTCCTCGGCTGAGTCCTCTTCAACTTCTCCGTCTTGCTCCACATCTATGGCACCCCCCCCAGCTCCCCAGGTACTATGCTACATCCCGGGTACGGCAGTGTCACGCCGTCTTGGGGTTGACTTGCCTGAAAGCGGCGAGTCACACCGCACCAGCACTCCTGACCGCCCTGAACGCACAGGTGGATCAGTGGCTGACTCCGCACCAACTGGAGATTGGCAAGGTTGTTTCTGACAATGGAAGTAATTTGGTGGCGGCATTGAAATTGGGCAAGTTGACACATGTGCCGGGCATGTACCTGTACTGGGTGTCCATGCTCCTCGACCCCCGGTATAAGCATAAAGTGCCTGAAATGTTACCAAATTCCCGCAAGTCGGAAAGGATGGAGCATTTTCATAATAAATTAAAAACTATGCTTTACACAGCGTATAAGGGTGATGTCACAGCACCACGGGAATGTAACAGGGGAAGAGATGAAATTAATCCTCCTCCCACGACCACGGCGGCAAGGACCGGACGCTTTCCTGACGTCTTGTTGATAGAGGACATGCGTACCTTTTTAACTCCCATGCACCATCAGAGCCTTTCGGGATCCAGCCTTAGAGAAAGACTCAACCGACAGGTAGCAGACTACCTAGCTTTAACTGCGGATCTCGACACTCTCAGGAGCGATGGACCCTTTGACTACTGGGTGTGCAGGCTGGACTTGTGGCCTGAGCTCTCCCAATTTGCAATGGAACTTCTGGCCTGCCCCGCTTCAAGTGTCCTGTCCGAAAGGACTTTTAGTGCAGCAGGAGGTTTTGTCACTGAGAAGAGAAGTCGCCTAGGTCAAAAAAGCCTTGACTATCTCACTTTTATAAAAATGAATGAGGGCTGGATCCCGAAGGGACTGACATTGGGCGATACATTTGAATAAAAAAGGCCTGATGATGAGATGAGCTGGCTTTGGCTACAACTGGTACACAGGCTGGCCTTTTTTTTTTTTTTATAAAGCGGAGGACTTGCTTGACTTATCCGCCAACAACTAGTGTTCAAGCCACAAGCTTTTAGGGCACTTTATAAATGTTTTACAAACATCGATTTTT
This sequence comes from Bombina bombina, assembly GCF_027579735.1. Classification (NCBI taxonomy): domain Eukaryota; kingdom Metazoa; phylum Chordata; class Amphibia; order Anura; family Bombinatoridae; genus Bombina; species Bombina bombina. Next base: position 521,451,538 of record NC_069503.1, read on the forward strand.
CTGGCCGCTGCTACAGCAGTTGCTACAACAATACCCCAATTTTTCAGTCATTTGTACATTCCAAATTTTTCTGGCCTCTGCTGCAGCTCTGTGGGTACAAAACTCAAATAAAAAAAATAAGGCACATAACACTAGTGATTAAACTGTTACGAATTGTACAACTTAGCACACCACTCATATCTGGTGGACCATTAAATTGAACGCAAAATGCCACAAATTTGAAAGAGTAGGACCGACCAAGCATCTTTATCCGTCTCTTGGTTGCTCTAAATTATCTCCGTGTTCCATCTATGCCATACCTGTACTCTATTGTGCAAAAGGGTGGCATATGTGGTGTTTCATGCTGTTGTGCCTGTTGCGGGTCGTGGCCTATGGTATAAAAAGGCTGAAGGAGAACGACCTGTAATGGGTGCCCCATCAAATTTTTAGAAAAATGTTCCTGGTTCCTCTCAATTATCTCTGGGTTTCTAAAATGGATGCCATACCTGTACTCGCTTGTGCAAAAGGATGGCATATGTGGTGGTGTTTCCTGCAGTTGTTTCTGTTGAGGGTGCTGGACCCTCTTATAAAAAAGCTGAAGGAGAACGACCTGGAGTGGGAGTCCAAGCATGGTTTTTGGGGCTATTTCACTTTTCCAAACAATTATCTGTGGGTTTCTAAAATCAATGCCGTACCAGTACTCTATTGTTCAAAAGTATGCCATATGTTCTCTTTCCTGCTGGTATTTTGTTTGAGGGTCCTGGACCCTCTTATAAAAAGGCCTAAGGAGAAAGAGGTGTACTGGGTGTCCACTCATTTTTTTTTTCTATTTTACATTTGACCAAAATTATCTCTGGGTTTGTAAAATCAATGCTGTACCTGTACTCTATTGTTCAAAAGGATGCCATACGTCCTCTTTCCTGCTGGTGTTTTTTTGAGGGTCCAGGACCCTCTTATAAAAAGGCCTAAGGAGAAAGAAGTGCACTGGGTGTCCATCGAATCATTTTTTTTATTCAAATTTCCATTTGCAAAAAATTATCTCTGGGTTTCTAAAATCAATGCCTTTCCTGTACTCTATTGTTCAAAAGGATGCCATATGTCCTCTTTCCTGCTGGTGTTTTGTTTGAGGGTCCTGGACCCTCTTATAAAAAGGCCTAAGGAGAAAGAGTTGTACTGGGTGTCCATCGAATCATTTATTTGATTCAAATTCCCGGTTGCAACAAATTATCCCCGGGTTTCTTAAATCAATGCCTTTCCTATAATCTTTTTTTCAAAAGGATGCCATATGTCCTCTTTCCTTCTGCTGGTTTTGTTGAGTGTCCTGGAGCCTCTGCTAAAAAGGCCTAAGGATAAATAAGTGTACTCTGTGTCTATTCAATGTTTTTTTAGATTTCCCGGTTGTAACAAATTTTCTCTGTGTTTCTAAAATCAATGCCTTTCCTGTAATCTATTTTTCAAAAGGATGCCATATGTCCTCTTTCATGCTGTTGTTTCTGTTGAGGCTCCGGGACCCTCTTATAAAAAGGCCTAAGGATAAAGAAGTGTACTGGGTGTCCAATCAATGTTTTTTTCTATTTCCCGGGTCATATAAATGATCTCTGTGTTTCTAAAATCAATGCCTTTCCTGTAATCTAATTTACAAAAGTATGCCATATGTCCTCTTTCCTGCTGCTGGTTTTGTTGAGGGTCCTGGAGCCTCTGCTAAAAAGGCCTAAGGATAAAGAAGTGTACTGGGTGTCTAATCTATGTTTTTTTAGATTTCACGGTTGCAAAAAATTATCCACGGGTTTCTAAAATCAATTCCTTTCCTGTAATCTTTTATTCACAAGGATGCCATATGTACTCTTTCATGCTGTTGTTTCTGTTGAGGCTCTGGGAGCCTCTTATTAAAAAGGCCTAAGGATAAATAAGTGTACTGGGTGTCTAATCAATGTTTTTTTCTATTTCCCGGGTGATATAAATGATCTCTGTATTCTAAAATCAATGCCTTTCCTGTAATCTAATTTTCAAAAGTATGCCATATGTCCTCTTTCCTGCTGCTGGTTTTGTTGAGGGTCCTGGAGCCTCTGCTAAAAAGGCCTAAGGATAAAGAAGTGTACTGGGTGTCTAATCTATGTTTTTTTAGATTTCACGGTTGCAAAAAATTATCCACGGGTTTCTAAAATCAATGCCTTTCCTGTAATCTTTTATTCACAAGGATGCCATATGTACTCTTTCATGCTGTTGTTTCTGTTGAGGCTCTGGGAGCCTCTTATTAAAAAGGCCTAAGGATAAATAAGTGTACTGGGTGTCTAATCAATGTTTTTTTCTATTTCCCGGTTGCAACTAATGATCTCTGTGTTTCTGAAATCAATGCCTTTCCTATAATCTTTTTTTCAAAAGGATGCCATATGTCCTCTTTCCTGCTGCTGGTTTTGTTGAAGGTCCTGGAGCCTCTGCTGAGCATAATAAAAAAAGAAAAATTAATTTAACTTGACTTAATAACTGAAGCATGACTTCAGGAGTCAGGTGTGGTCGTAGGTAGTGGTTGTTAGCCGATTCTTTTTAATGCAAATTGCAATTGCCACAGCGTGCATAAAATGTGCGTCACTAGTCACTCTCCAAATCTTACCTTTTTTTTTCATTCTGGATTATTTTGGTGACCAACGCCATATTGGAAAGGCAAAATACAGGTCTCCGTACCCGTTGATATAAGGGGTGACTAGTGCTTTTCCTTCTCTTTGTCAATAGTTGTGATTAACGAGTTGTCCAGTTACTATAGAACTGGTTTGATAACCCAGGGTCCTGGGGGGGTATATTGGCGTCAGCTTTGACAATGACAGCACTATCAGGCTAGAGAGGCCTCTCAGTGTCGCGGCTAGCTGTAACGCAGTCAGCTGAGGAACATAGGTAAGCCGATATGAGTAAGGTATCTCCAGGCTCCTCTTGGATAGCCCCAGAAAGTGTGACTATGAATCCCAAAAAGAAAATTAAATTAAGGTTGAAAACTAACTCCAAAGTAACTTGTAAGACCTGGAGCTCCTAAAACACACGTCCTACCGCAACAGCTGTAGGCTCTGCCACCCACAAATCTTAAATTTTTAATGCCAATTAATATTGCCACAGCTGGAACAACAGTAAATAACATGTGCGTCACCACAGTCTCCGAAGCTGTTGTCGGATGTCTACAAAAACACAGATAAAGTATTCCTTTCGGGGCGCAAAGAGATGGCTACCGGAACACTCCAGGAACTTCACAAGAGTCGCTGTCTTGTGTTTCTGGTGATGTTTGAGACATTTGGGTAGTGTACAGGGAGGCCCAAAATCCTCTCCATCTCTGTGCACCACAGGACAGGACGTCCTTGTCATCCATAAGCACATGAAATTGCTGGCATTTTCGTTGCTTCAAGAAGTTCAGCTTTTGTGGTGATAGTACAGAATTAAATAAACTTTGGTTTCCTACCATACTCAAGACAATCTTGTAGTTCAAACTTCGGACTTGCTGTGGGAAACAGTGGCCTGTCCATACCAGGAAGATGATTTAGACAGAAGTAACGAGCTCTGCTTGCAGGTGACACATGTTTATCGTCAATCATCAAAGGGGTTGCGTGCAGAATATGGCTGATGGCCCCTTATTCACGTTTTTTTTTTTTTTTTTTTTTATATATTTATTTTGAAACCAGTACAGTGTACAATCAAATAAATCAAACCTCATATGCCGCACAGGGCAAGGTAAAGCATATTGAAAAACAAAATATTACAGAATCCAAAACATATATACTTTGTCACATTTGATTAATCATCTCAATGAGGACAATATTTGTACACTGAGCTGGGTTTTTTCCTGTTTACCATAAAAAGAAGAAGAAAAAGCAGACCAAAAACACGGGAAACAACAAAAACAGAGAACATATACAAGAGACGAAAAAAAAACAAAAAAAAAAACCTTATTCACATGTTTGTCCAGAGCCACAACATTTGCAAACAGCCAGAAGAAAGGTCGGTTCTCACCAGCCTTAAGTTGAGCTTCATTTACCAAATGCTGATATTCAAAAAATAGACAAACAGTGCCTTAAATAACACATTTGCGATATGGATTCACCAGAGCAAGGTCATTGCAAGTACTAAGTTCCAACGATAACAAAATTAAAATGCCACAACTACACAATCTTCACCTTCACATTATTATTGTCACACTCCATTGTACTCCTATGCCCAGCTCCCTGCTCTTGTTTTTGTTGAGGGTCCTGGAGCCTCTGCTAAAAAGGCCTATGGATAAAGAAGTGTACTGGGTGTCTGTTCAATGTTTTTTTAGATTTCCCGGTTGCAACTAATTATCTCTGTGTTTCTAAAATCAATGCCTTTCCTGTAATCTATTATTCCAAAGGATGGCATATGTCCTCTTTCATGCTGTTGTTTCGGTTGAGGCTCCGGGACCCTCTTATTAAAAAGGCCTGAGGATAAATAAGTGTACTGGGTGTCTAATCAGTGTTTTTTTCTATTTCCCGGGTCATATAAATGATCTCTGGGATTCTAAAATCAATGCCTTTTTCAAAAGGATGCCATATGTCCTCTTTCATGCTGTTGTTTCGGTTGAGGCTCCGGGACCCTCTTATTAAAAAGGCCTGAGGAAAAATAAGTGTACTGGGTGTCTAATCAATGTTTTTTTCTATTTCCCAGTTGCAAATAATGATCTGTGGGTTTCTAAAATCAATGCCTTTCTTGTAATCTATTATTCAAAAGGATGACATATGTCCTCTTTCATGCTGTTGTTTCGGTTGAGGCTCCGGGACCATCTTATTAAAAAGGCCTGAGGAAAAATAAGTGTACTGGGTGTCTAATCAATGTTTTTTTCTATTTCCCGGTTGAAAATAAAGATCTGTGGGTTTCTAAAATCAATGCCTTTCTTCTAATCTATTACTCAAAAGGATGACATGTGTCCTCTTTCATGCTGTTGCTTCGGTTGAGGCTCCGGGACCCTCTTATTAAAAAGGCCTGAGGAAAAATAAGTGTACTGGGTGTCTAATCAATGTTTTTTTCTATTTCCAAGTTGCAAATAATGATCTGTGGGTTTCTAAAATCAATGCCTTTCTTGTAATCTATTATTCAAAAGGATGACATATGTCCTCTTTCATGCTGTTGTTTCGGTTGAGGCTCTGGGACCCTCTTATTAAAAAGGCCTGTGGAAAAATAAGTGTACTGGGTGTCTAATCGTTTTTTTCTGGTTCCCAGTTGCAAATAATGATCTGTGGGTTTCTAAAATCAATGCCTTTCTTGTAATCTATTATTCAAAAGGATGACATATGTCCTCTTTCATGCTGTTGTTTCGGTTGAGGCTCCGGGACCCTCTTATTAAAAAGGCATGAGGAAAAATAAGTGTACTGGGTGTCTAATCAATGTTTTTTTCTATTTCCCAGTTGCAAATAATGATCTGTGGGTTTCTAAAATCAATGCCTTTCTTCTAATCTATTATTCAAAAGGATGACATATGTCCTCTTTCATGCTGTTGTTTCAGTTGAGGCTCCGGGACCCTTTTATTAAAAAGGCTTGAGGAAAAATAAGTGTACTGGGTGTCTAATCAATGTTTTTTTCTATTTCCCAGTTGCAAATAATGATCTGTGGGTTTCTAAAATCAATGCCTTTCTTCTAATCTATTATTCAAAAGGATGACATATGTCCTCTTTCATGCTGTTGTTGCGGTTGAGGCTCCGGGACCCTCTTATTAAAAAGGCCTGAGGAAAAATAAGTGTACTGGGTGTCTAATCAATGTTTTTTTCTATTTCCCAGTTGCAAATAATGATCTGTGGGCTTCTAAAATCAATGCATTTCCTGTAATCTATTATTCAAAAGGATGACATATCTCCTCTTTCATGCTGTTGTTTCGGTTGAGGCTCCGGGACCCTCTTATTAAAAAGGCCTGAGGAAAAATAAGTGTACTGAGTGTCTAATCAATGTTTTTTCTATTTCCCGGGTCATATAAATGATCTCTGGGATTCTAAAATCAATGCCTTTCCTGTAATCTATTATTCAAAAGGATGCCATATGTCCTCTTTCATGCTGTTGTTTCGGTTGAGGCTCCGGGACCCTCTTATTAAAAAGGCCTGAGGAAAAATAAGTGTACTGAGTGTCTAATCAATGTTTTTTTCTATTTCCCGGGTCATATAAATGATCTCTGGGATTCTAAAATCAATGCCTTTCCTGTAATCTATTATTCAAAAGGATGACATATGTCCTCTTTCATGCTGTTGTTTCGGTTGAGGCTCCGGGACCCTCTTATTAAAAAGGCCTGAGGATAAATAAGTGTACTGGGTGTCTAATCAATGTTTTTTTCTATTTCCTGGGTCATATAAATGATCTCTGGGATTATAAAATAAATGCCTTAACTGTAATCAATTGTTCACAAGGATGCCATATGTCCTCTTTCATGCTGTTGTTTCAGTTGAGGCTCCGGGAGCCTCTTATAAAAAGGCCGAAGGATAAAGAAGTGTTCTGGGTGTCCAATCAATGTTTTTTTTATTTCACAGTTGCAAAAAAATTATCTATGGCTTTGTAAAATCTATGCCTAACCTGCCATCTATTGTTCAAAAGGATGCCATATGTCCTCTTTCCTGCTCTTGTTTTTGTTGGGGGTCCGGAACACTATTCTAAAAAGGCCGAAGGAGAACGACCTGTACTGTACTTGGTGTCCAATCATGTTTTTGTTTTCAATTTCACGGTTCATAATAAATATTGCCGTGTAACTAAAATCAATGCCATACCTGTACTCTGTTGTTCAAAAGGATGGCATATGTGGTGTTTCATTCTGTTGTGGTTGTTGAGGGTCGTGGCCGTGGGACAGCGTATAAAACGGCTGAAGGAGAACAACCTATACAGCCTTGCTCCTCTTTTTAGGCAGGCCAGCTCTTTGCATACATGCCCACAGACTCTGTAACGCATGCCTCTTTTAGGGAGAGGTGCAGCCATAATGCAGGGTCAGAACCTCTGCCTGCAACTGTTATACTCGATTTTGCGAAAGGAAGTAACCTTACCATGGTTCCCTGCATGCACGTATTGTTGTTATATTTTTGGTGAGGGTAATCATGATGGCCATGTAGACCACCACCACTGAGAGTCCTGAAAGTAACAGGGATGAGATGAAAGAGCTAAGAATAGTAGAACTTGAAACAACCAAGTTAGCCATGGGTGTTAGTGCAAAACCGCTTGACTTTTTTTTGGCTTTGGGTGCGGCTATTCATGCAGGCCATATAGAGCTGCCACCATTCGGTGTCGTATCAGCTATTAAACTAATAAGAACAGTACTACCAAAATACAGCCAATGAAGGGCCTTAGGAAGACTGAGCCAAGGTTGGATTGTAGTATTTGATTAGGCTAATCATGATGGCCATGTAGACCACCACAGAGAGTCCTGGAAGTAACAGGGATGATGAGATGAAAGTGCTAAGAATAGTACTACTTGAAACAACAGAGTTAGCCATGGGTGTTAATCCAAGACCGCTTGGATTTATTTTTGTATTGGGTGCGGCTAATCTTGCAGGCCATATAGAGCTGCCACCATTCGGTGTTGTATCAGCTATAAAAATAATAAGAACTGTACTATCAAAATACAGCCAATGAAGGGCCTATGAAGACTGAGCAAAGGTTGGATTGTAGTATTTTGTTCGGCTAATCATGATGGCCATGTAGACTACCCGTAACAGGGATGAAAGTGCTAAGAATAGTACAAATTGAAACAACCAAGTTAGCCATGGGTGTTAGTCTAAGACCACTCGGCTTTTTTTTGGGTTTGGGTGCAGCTAATCATGAAGGCCAGATAGACCTGCCACCATTTGGTGTTGTAACAGGTATTAAACTGCAAAGAACAGTACTACTTAACACAACCTACTTACCATGGGTCACAGAGCATATGTTTGGTTATTATATTTTGTAAGGGTAACCATGCAGGCCATATAGACCTCCACCGATGGGGTGAGTATGAGTAACAGCTATTAAAATGCAAAGGACATTACTAATTAACACAACATAGTTATCATGGGTCGCAGACCAAGAGCAGATGTCTTATTATTATATTTTGTATGGGTAATCACCCAGGCCGTATAGACCTCACCAAATAGGGGGAGTTACAGAGATTAAAGTGCTAAGAATGGTAGTACTTAAAACACAACCTAGTTAAAATAGGTACCAGACCGCATGTCTTATTATTATATTTTTTCAGGGTAATCAGGCAGGCCATATGGAACACCCCCGATAGGGGGGGGGGGGGGACAGGGATTAAAGTGCTAAGAAAAGTACTAATTAACACAAGCTAGTTGGGTCCAAGAACGCATGTTTAATTATTAGACTTTATTAGGGTAATTATATATCTAACAAATCTATCTATTTCTCTTCTATCGATTCTATCTAACTATCAATCTATGTATATCTATCTATCCTATCTATCAATCTATCTTCTGTCCGGGATGTTTTGAGACAGCCACTTTGGGAATGTTAGTTGATTTAGGCCCATTATGGCTTAAAAGCAGACTCTGCATAAACTATGTAATTTTCCATGGGAGTTTTGCCAGGGATCCCCCTCCAGCATGCGACAGTCCAGGTGTTAGTCCCCTTGAAACAACTTTTCCATCACTATTGTGGCCAGAAAGAGTCCTTGTAGGTTTTAAAGTTCGCCTGCCTATTGAATTCAATGGCGGTTCGAGTCCGCCGTTCGTGAACCAAAAATTTTAGGTTCGCAACATCACTAACCGCCAAATGCGATCAAATAAAAAAAAATTGTTCACTTTTTCACAAACTTTAGGTTTCTCACAGAAATAATTTACAAACAACTTATGCAATTATGGCATAAATGGTTGTAAATGCTTCTCTGAGATCCCCTTTGTTCAGAAATAGCAGACATATATGGCTTTGGCGTTGCTTTTTGGTAATTAGAAGGCTGCTAAATGCCACTGCGCACCACACGTGTTTTATGGCCAGCAGTGAAGGGGTTAATTAGGGAGCATGTAGGGAGCTTGTAGAGTTAATTTTAGCTTAAGTGTAGTGTAGTAGACAACCCAAAGTATTGATCTAGGCCCATTTTGGTATATTTCATGCCACCATTTCACCGCCAAATGCGATCAAATAAAAAAAAAACGTTACATTTTTCACAATTTTAGGTTTCTCACTGAAATAATTTACAAACAGCTTGTGCAATTATTGCAGGGTTAATTTTAGCTTTAGTGTAGAGATCAGCCTCCCACCTGACACATCAGACCCCCTGATCCCTCCCAAACAGCTCCCTTCCCTTCCCCACCCCACAATTGTCCCCGCCATCTTAAGTACTGGCAATAAAAGGTTTTTAAATTTTTTTTTTTTTAGCATATTTACATATGCTGTGGTGTAGCATCCCCCCCTTAGCCCCCAACCTCCCTGATCCCCCCCAAAACAGCTCTCTAACCCTCCCCATCTGCCTTATTGGCGGCTATCTTGGGTACTGGCAGCTGTCTGGTATTATTTCACAGTCAAAAAAGTGTTGTTTTTTTTAAATGTACACTACTGTTACACCAGATATGAGTGGTGGCACTGGGCAAGTGGGCACAGTATACGCTGTGAGCCTGACACACACGCTGGCAGGCAGGCAACTGCAATTAGATTACACAGGAAAAAAAAAGCAGACTGATGTTCTAGCCCTAAAAAGGGCTTTTTGGGGTGCTGTCCTTGCAGCAGAGATCAGATGAGTCCTTCAGGACTGTAGTGGACACTGAATACATAGCCTAGATATCAATTTCCCTATTAAATCAGCAGCAGTTACACTGTCCCTCCTCTCACTAAGAATGCAGCTTCCAAATGAATCTAAAATGGATGCTGTGCAGGAGGTGGGAGGGTCTGGGAGGGAGTGTCTGCCGCTGACTGGCTGTAATGTGTCTGCTGACTGTGAGGTAAAGGGTCAAAGTTTACTCAATGATGAAGAATAGGGGGCGGATCGAACATCGCATATGTTCGCCCGCCGCGGCGAACGCGAACATGCTATGTTCGCCGGGAACTATTCGTTTATAAGCTGTGTGAACACTACACTAACACCCATAAACTACCTATTAACCATTAAACCGAGGCCCTCCCGCATCGCAAACACTATGCTAAAAATTTTAACCCCTAATCTGCCGCTCCGGACACTGCCGCCACCTACATTATATTTATGAACCCCTAATCTGCTGCCCCCAACATCACCGACGCCTACATTATATCTATTAACCCCTAATCTGCCTTCCCCAATGTCGCCGACACCTACATTATATTATTAACCCCTAATCTGCCGCTCCGGACACCGCCGCCACCTACATTATATTTATGAACCCATAATCTGCTGCCCCCAACATCGCCGACACCTACATTATATCTATTAACCCCTAATCTGCCTTCCCCAATGTCGCTGACACCTATTTAATAACTATTCTACCTAGTTAAAATAAATACAAACTTGCCTGTAAAATAAAAATAAACCATAAGATAGCTACAATGTAACTATTAGTTATATTGTTGCTAGCTTAGGGTTTATTTTATAGGTAAGTATTTAGTTTTAAATAGGAATAATTTAGTTAAGCATAAGAATATTTATTTAGATTTATTTAAATTATATTTAAGTTAGGGGGTGTTAGGTTTAGGGTTAGACTTAGGTGTTAATAACTTTAATATAGTTGCGGCGACGTTGGGGGCGGCAGATTAGGGCTTAATAAATGTAGGTAGTTGGCGGCGATGTTAGGGCCGGCACATTAGGGGTTAATAATATTTAACTAATGTTTGCGAGGCGGGAGTGGGGCGGTTTAGGGGTTAATATGTTTATTATAGTGGAGACGACGTTGGGGGTGGCAGATTAGGGGTTAAAAAGTGTAGGTAGGTGGCGGCGACATTGGGAGTCAACGATGTTGGGGACAGCAGATTAGGGGTTCATAACTATAATGTAGGTGGCAGCAGTGTCCGGAGCGGCAGATTAGGGGTTAATAATATAATGTAGGTGTCGGCAATGTTGGGGGCGGCAGATTAGGGGTTAATAAGTGTAAGATTAGGGGTTCATGTTAGGGTGTTAAGTGTAGACATAACTTTTATTTCCCCATAGGAATCAATGGGGCTGCGTTACTTAGTTTTACGCTGCTTTTTTGCAGGCCTTAGAATTTTTCTCAGCCAGCTCTCCCCTTTGATTCCTATGGGGAAATCGTGCATGAGCATATTACACCAGCTCACTGCTGACTTAAGCAGCACTGGTATTGGAGTGCGGTAATGAGCAAAATTTTGCTCAACTCTCACTTTTTGTCTTTTAACGATGGGTTTGTAAAAACCTGTAATACTAGCGCTGCATGTAAGTGAGCGGTGAGACAAAACTGCTCGTTAGCACCGCATAGCCTCTAACACAAAACTCGTAATATAGGTGAATGTATTGCAGAGGTTTTCTGTGGGAAAAACAAGCCTTCTGGCTTGTGTAGATTTGTTAATGAACTACACAATGAGTTTTCTCTCTCTCTCTCTCTCTCTCTCTCTCTCTCTCTCTCTCTCTCTCTCTCTCTCTCTCTCTATATATATATATATATATATATATATATATATATATATATATTATATATAGTCCAAAAGTATATATGAACAAAAAGTGTTGCAAGGTGATTCTTCTACTAGTGAAGGCAGTGAGAATATGAGAATGAGATTAATATTAAACACTTTGAAATATATTTTTATTATTTACATCTTTAATTCCGAAAAAGATGGCACAGTATAGAAAATGCAAAAAAACAAACAAAAAGAGTCATTTGGAAATTACATTTACCCTGTATTATATTGAAAACAGATTATTAACACATTTTTGATGTTTTACTTTGTGAAGTTAATGTATTTTTGAAAATATACACTCATTTCAAATCTGATGACTCCAACACGTTCCAAAAAAGTTGGGACAGTGGCAATTTAAGACTAATAGCGGTGTGACAAGTTAAAATAAGATGGTGATGTGAAACAGGTGAGGCAATCGTGTAATCGTGTGAAAAAAACACTATGGGCGTGATCACATATACGGCGCAGGTTTCGGCGCAAGTGTGGGAACCTGCGCCGCACGTAATTTTACCTTGCACATCGGGGTATTACATATACCCCGCCGGCAGTTCATAAAGTGCCGTAAGTCTGATAAACTAGCGATGTCCAGAAATAAGCGTAAATACAAATTTCGGGAGTCGCTAGTGACTTACGGCAATTTAGAAACTGCCGGCGCCTAAGAAAAGTAAAGGAAATATCAAATCTCCCGTAACAGTCTAACACGCCTCCCAAAAATAAGCCCGGGCGCTGCATGTAAGTGAGCGGTGACACAAAACTCGTAATCTAGGTGAATGTATTACAGAGGTTTTCTGTGGGAAAAACAAGCCTTCTGGCCTGTGTAGATTTGTTAATGAACTACACAATAAGTTATTCTCTCTCTCTCTCTCTCTCTCTCTCTCTCTCTCCCTCTCTCTCCCCCTCTCTCCCCCCCCCCCTCTCTCTCTCTCTCTCTCTCTCTCTATATATATATATATATATATATATATATAGTCCAAAAGTATATATGAACAAAAAGTGTTGCAAGGTGATTCTTCTACTAGTGAATGCAGTGAGAATATGAGAATGAGATTAATATTAAACACTTTGAAATATATTTTTATTATTTACATCCTCAATTTCGAAAAAGATGGGACAGTATAGAAAATGCAAAAAAACAAACAAAAAGAGTCATTTGAAAATTACATTTACCCTGTACTATATTGAAAACAGATTATTAACACATTTTTTGATGTTTTACTTGGTGAAGTTAATGTATTTTTGAAAATATACACTCATTTCAAATCTGATGACTCCAACACATTCCAAAAAAGTTGGGACAGTGGCAATTTGACTAATAGCGATGTGACAAGTTGAAATAAGAAGGTGATGTGAAACAGGTGAGGCAATCGTGTAATCATAGTATATAAGGAGCCTGCAATAAAGGCCTAGTCCTTCAAGAGCAAACGATGGGTTGAGGCTCACCAATCTGCCAACAGATGCATCAGCCAATAATCCAACACTTAGAGACCAACATTCCCCAATGACAAATAGATAGGATTTTGGGCATTTTACCTACTTCAGTGCACAATATAATTAAAAGATTCAAGGAATCCGGTCAAATCTTGGTGTGTAAAGGGCAAGCCTGAAAAACACTCTCCGATCCCTCAGACGTTACTGTCTCAAAAACCGTCATGAGTCTGTAATGGATATTCTGACATGGGCTCGGAAATATGTTGGTAAACCTTTTTCAGTCAACAACATTCACCGCTGCATCCACAGATACAAGTTAAGGCTTTACTATGCAAAGCAGAAGCCTTACATCAACACTGTCCAGGAGCGCCGCCGACTTCTCTGGACTCGGCCTCATCTGAGATGGACAGTAGCACAGTGGAATTGTGTTTTGTGGTCCGGCGAGTCAACATTTCAAATAGTTTTTGGAAAAAAACAGTTGTTGTGTTCCCCCGGGCCAAACAGGAAAAGGACCATCCAAGCTGTTATCAGTGTCATATTCAAAAGCCAGCGTCTGTCATGGTATAGGGGGGTGTCAGTGCCCATAGCATGGGTAACTTGTACATCTGTTAGGGCACCATTAATTCAGAAAGATATGTATACATTTTGGCAACATCCAGACTATGGGGCTGATTTACTAATGTCTGTCCGACATGATACGCTGCAGCGTATAATGTCCGTCAGACATCGCTGAATGCTGTCCGCATTCAGCATTGCACAAGCAGTTCTGGTGAACTGCTTTCGGAATGCTGCCCCCTACAGATTTGAGGCCAATCAACCGCTAGCAGATGGTGTCACTCAGCCCAATCATATCTGATCAGGTTGATTGCTGTCCACCTCTGAGAGGCAGCGGATACAGTTAAGGAGCAGCAGTCTTAAGACCGCTGCTTCTTAACTGCGGTTTCCGGCGAGCCTGAAAGCTCGCTTGGAAACAGGGTGATATGGCCCCATTCGGGCCATCATAAATCTGCCCCATTGTCTTTTCAAGGGACGTCCCTGCATTTTCCAGCAGGATAACGACAAACCCCATTCTGCCCAGATTACAAGCACATGGTTGCGTAAGCAGAGAGTGCGGGTGCTAGCAGGGCCTGCATGCAGTCCCGATCTGTCTCCGATTGAGAATGTGTGGAGCATTATGAAGCGCAAAATAAGGTAACGAAGGCCCCATACAGTTGCGCAGCTGAAGACATTCATAATGAATATAGGGGGAAATTCTGCTTGCTAAACTTAACCAACTGGTGTCTTCAGTGCCCAAACGCTTAATAAGTGTTATTAAAAGAAAAGGTGATGTTACACAGTGGTACAGTCGACTGCCCCAACTTCTTTGGAGTGTGTTGCAGTCATCAGATTTATAATGAGTTTATATTTTCAAAATACATTAAATTCACAACGTAAAACATAAAATAATGTGTTAAGGGGGCGGAGCGACGAGCTGAACCGGCAGGACGCATATTGGAGAAGCTCCTGTTCTATTTATGAAATATATGAGCCTTACTTAGGTTCCTAAGGAATATTTGAGATTCTTAGGTGCTCACATCTTTATGGGACATATGTGTAATGTGAAGGAGCCTTTCTGGATTACGTCTTCAGCCTATATTGTTTAGCCAAACAGTGCGACTCTGTCTGACAGGCCGCAGTGTTTTAAGCTACCGCACATTTCCCCCCCCAGGTAACTGGGTTACGAGTAGTCCTACTTGACTACACATTTTGCTGTAATGGATGTCGATATACGATTGTCTGATGAAGCTATATATGGGATGCTCAACGAGCACTTTGCTGGCCTGAAAAATTTAATTGCGCAGTGTTTCACTGACTACCCTTCTCCACGTGGCTCCCGTGATCGGGACTCAGAGGCACATGCTGATCGGACCGTGGAGCCCATGTTGGAAATACAAAAAGAAAGCCCAGTGAGACAGAGCCCTGTACCTCCCATCTCTCCCCATAGTATCCCGCAGCCACAACCTGCGGTCACCCCCGTACAGGGAAATATCCGCCTTGTACCTGGATGTGGAGCAGTAGTGTACACTGGCACTTTGCCAATGGGGGCCGCTGGGAAGATGAGAGTGCTGTGCCCGAGAGAAACCCCAGCTGTGCCACTCGGTGTGGACACGCCGATGCTGAGAACAGACTTGTTGGCTGGTAGGGGAGAGAGACATAACTCCCTACGCAGAAGTGGACTCTGTGTATTTATGCGATGATGGCGGCGACACTTACCATGAACCAAATTGCAACTTGACCTGGGCGCCTGTTGTTCCCAAGACGGTGAGACTTGGTGCACTGTACTTGCAGATCTTTGCCTCCGGACAGCCTGTGTCTTCTGCCGGGCCTTGGCTCCATAATTCTTTAACTTCTCTAGATGGGACATGCAACACCCTTCACTCTCGTGGGGCTGCTAGGTTTGCTATTAAAGTTGGAGTGGGCTAAATGGCGTTTAAGGTACCCACTAACCCCCAGCTCTGGGGACATGACATAAGCAGACTCATGATAGAAAGCCCCAGGTTTTGACATACGTTTTTGCTAGGAATTTTTGTTATTTACAGGGGCTATGTATAAATATGTTTTCCCCACTAATGCAGACTGTAGAGGAAGCCCCCTTTGCATTGATGTGTTACCTCTGGGGTTGCAGGCTGAACCGATCCTCCATAGTTCATGCTCTATACCTAGCACTCTAGTATTATCCATTAAGTTTTATGTTGACACACGTTGTTTGTAATATTTTAACTGCTATTATGTGCCATGCTCCATTGTTGGCCCTGCACATTATAAGTGACACTAAACTGTTTCCCTCTTTGTATATAATCGTGTTTTTACAGTTTCAGACCCAAACGTGGCTATGGTCCAACCTACCAGTCCTCCATTAAAAAACCTTAATCTATAAGAGGGTCCAAAAGTGGCCTACTCAAATTTTGGGAGGTATATATCTTTATGTAAAATGAGGTTTCTATTAGTTTGCCTATTTGTAGCTCATATGAAGTTGTGACAATGCATATATATCTATATATATACATATTGGTTTTACTTGTGTGGGATGAACACTGTATCTACATTTTTATTTGCACACTTCCCTGCATTTTGTATTGATTTTGCTTTTGTGTTGGTATGGCAAACTCTCTTATGCTTTGTAATTGTTTTACACACCTCAATAAAATTTATTTAAAAAAAAAATAAAAAAATAATGTGTTAATAATGTGTTTTCTATATAGTACAGGGCGAAATGAATTTTCAAATAACTATTTTTATTTTTTTATATTTTTTTTTGCATTTTCAATACTGTCCCAACTTTATGGAATTGGGGTTGTATTTTGCCCCCTTTTCATGTAATTTATCTCTAAAAGGGGAAAGGAAAGTCAAAATACAATTTGCATGGTTCAGATATCAAATGTTCATTTTGTTCAGTTGCAGCAACACACTACTGTGAGCTAGCTGGTGATTGGTGGCTGCACATATTTGTCTCTTGGCATTGGCTCACCACATGTTTAGCTTGCTCAGTATTACATTGGTGCTCTAGAGTTGACTTTGGCTATGTCTTTAATTTAATTTGCTGGAATTAAACATAGTTATATTCAAACAAAAGTTCAATAAAATAAATGCTCTAACATAGAGGATTTTATTTTTGCACTTTTATATCCCTTTAAGTGTTTGCTAAACTTTTATTTTTAACCATCATGCATCAATTCTTCCTGGTGCTGAAAAAAACACTATGGGCGCGATCACATATACAGCGCAGGTTTCGGCGCAAGTGTGGGAACCTGCGCCGCCTGTAATTTCACCTTGCACATCGGGGTATTACATATACCCCGCCGACAGTTCATAAAGTGCCATAAGTCTGATAAACTAGCGATGTCCAGAATTAAGCGTAAATACAAATTTCTGCAGTCGCTAGTGACTTACGGCACTTTAGAAACTGCCGGCGCCTAAGAAAAGTAAAGGAAATATTAAATCTCCCGTAACAGTCTAACACGCCTCCCAAAAATAAGCCTGACACGTAAAACCCCTATATCCGCAATCCCCCCTCTCACTACTAATAATAAATGTATTAACCCCTAGACCGACAACCCCCCACAACGCAATAAGCCCAATTATTAACCCCTAAACCGCCATAGCCCACACCGCAATTAACCTATTCTAGTATTAACTCCTAAACCGCCATAGCCCACACCGCAATAAACCTATTCTAGTATTAACCCCTAAACCGCCATAGCCCACATAGCCTATTAAATCTATTATCCCCTAATCTGCCGCCGCCAACGTCGCTGCCACTATAAAAAGTTATTAACCCCTAAACCTAAGTCTAACCCTAACACCCCCTTATCTTAAATATTATTTAAATAAATCTAAATAATATTACTATTATTAACTAAATTATTCCTATTTAAAACTAAATAATTACCTATAAAATAAACCCTAAGATAGCTACAATATAATTAATAATTACATTGTAGCTATTTTAGGATTTATTTTAATTTTACAGGCAACTTTGTATTTATTTTAACTAGGTACAATAGCGATTAAATAGTTAATAACTATTTAATAGCTACCTAGTTAAAATAACTACAAATTTACCTGTAACATACATCCTAACCTAAGTTACAATTACACCTAACACTACACTATCAATAAATTAATTAAATTAATTAACTACAATTACCTAAAATTAAATACAATTAAATAAAATAAACTATAGTACAAAACAAACAAACACTAAATTACAGAATTTTTTTTTTACAAGAAGTTTAAACTAATTACACCTAATCTAAGCCCCCTAATAAAATAAACCCCCCCAAAATAATAACATTCCCTACCCTATACTAAATTACAAATAGCCCTTAAAAGGGCTTTTTGCGGGGCATTGCCCCAAAGTAATCAGCTCTTTTACCTGTAAAAAAAGAAATACAACCCCCCCAACATTAAAACCCAACACCCACACACCCAACCTTACTCTAAAACCCACCCAATCCCCCCTTAAAAAATCTAATACTAACCCCTTGAAGACCACCCTACATTGAGCCATCTTCACCCAGCCGGGCAGAAGTCTTCATCCGATCTGGGCAGAAGAGGTCCTCCAGCCGGGCAGAAGTCTTCATCCGATCCGGGCAGAAGAGGTCCTCCAGCCGGGCAGAAGTCTTCATCCAAGCGGCATCTTCTATCTCCTTCCATCCGACGAGGAGCAGCTCCATCTTGAAGACATCCGACGCGGAGCATCCTTTCTGGCCGACGGACTAACGACGAATGAAGGTTCCTTTAAATTACATCATCCAAGATGGCGTCCCTTGAATTCCGATTGGCTGATAGAATTCTATCAGCTAATCAGAATTAAGGTAGGAAAAATCCTATTGGCTGATGCAATCAGCCAATCGGATCGAAGCTCAATCCGATTGGCTGATCCAATCAGCCAATAGAATGGGAGGTCAATCCTATTGGCTGATTGGTTCAGCCAATCGGATTGAACTTCAATCCGATTGGCTGATTGCATCAGTCAATAGGATTTTCCCTACCTTAATTCCGATTGGCTGATAGAATTCTATCAGCCAATCGGAATTCACGGGACGCCATCTTGGATGATGTCATTTAAAGGAACCTTCATTCGTCGTTAGTCAGTCAGCCAAGAAGGATGCTCCGCATCGGATGTCTTCGAGATGGAGCCGCTCCTCGTCGGATGGAAGAAGATAGAAGATGCCACTTGGATGAAGACTTCTGCCCGGCTGGAGGACCTCTTCTGCCCGGATCGGATGAAGACTTCTTCCCGGCTGGGTGAAGACGGCTCAAGGTAGGGTGGTCTTCAAGGGGTTAGTGTTAGGTTTTTTTAAGGGGGGATTGGGTGGGTTTTAGAGTAAGGTTGGGTGTGTGGGTGGTGGGTTTTAATGTTGAGGGCGTTGTATTTCTTTTTTTACAGGTCAAAGAGCTGATTACTTTGGGGCAATGCCCCGCAAAAAGCCCTTTTAAGGGCTATTTGTATTTAATATAGGGTAGGGAATTTTATTATTTTGGGGGCTTTTTTATTTTATTAGGGGGCTTAGATTAGGTGTAATTAGTTTAAACTTCTTGTAACAAAAAAATTCCTGTAATTTAGTGGGGTTTTTTTTGTACTATAGTTTATTTTATTTTATTGTATTTAATTTTAGGTAATTGTAGTTAATTAATTTTATGATAGTGTAGTGTTAGTGTTAATTGTAACTTAGGTTTGGATTTATTTTACAGGTAAATTTGTAGTTATTTTAACTAGGTGCTATTAAATAGTTATTAACTATTTAATAGCTATTGTACCTAGTTAAAATAAATACAAAGTTGCCTGTAAAATAAAAATAAATCCTAAAATAGCTACAATGTAATTATTAATTATATTGTAGCTATCTTAGGGTTTATTTTATAGGTAAGTATTTAGTTTTAAATAGAAATAATTTAGTTAATAATAGTAATATTATTTCGATTTATTTAAATAATATTTAAGTTACGGGGGTGTTAGGGTTAGACTTAGGTTTAGGGGTTAATAACTTTATTATACTGGTGGCGACGTTGGACGCGGCAGATTAGGGGTTAATAGATTTAATAGGCTATGTGGGCTATGGCGGTTTAGGGGTTAATACTAGAATAGGTTTATTCTGGTGTGGGCTATGGTGGTTTAGGGGTTAATATACTTTATTAGTTATTGCGGTGGGGGATTGCGGTTGACAGGTAGATAGACATTGCGCATGCGTTAGGTGTTAGTTTATTTTTTCGGGAGTTACGGTGCTCCCATACTCAGCGAAAGGCCTGCTACGGCTGCCTTTTATGGCGAGGTAAAAATGGATTAAGATTTCTCCATTTCCGCCATGTAAGGCCTTGCGCTGGATATTGGATACCGATTTACAACGTGGTCCCATGTTAGCCTATGGGAGTAAAAATTGCGAGCGACAGGTGAAATATACAAGCGTAACTTGTATGCTACGCCTTATATGTGATACCAAAACAGTGCAAAAACCGGCGTCGCCGGCTTTTGCGGGCGACGCTGTATATGCAGGGCCGCCACTAGAAATTTTGGGGCCCCTGACTCAACCATTGATCAGGCCCCCCCCCCTCCTTTGACATGTGCAATTTTTGACCAAATGACTAAAACGTACAGGGAGTGCAGAATTATTAGGCAAGTTGTATTTTTGAGGATTAATTTTATTATTGAACAACAACCATGTTCTCAATGAACCCAAAAAACTCATTAATATCAAAGCTGAATAGTTTTGGAAGTAGTTTTTAGTTTGTTTTTAGTTATAGCTATTTTAGGGGGATATCTGTGTGTGCAGGTGACTATTACTGTGCATAATTATTAGGCAACGTAACAAAAAACAAATATATACCCATTTCAATTATTTATTTTTACCAGTGAAACCAATATAACATCTCAACATTCACAAATATACATTTCTGACATTCAAAAACAAAACAAAAACAAAGCAGTGACCAATATAGCCACCTTTCTTTGCAAGGACACTCAAAAGCCTGCCATCCATGGATTCTGTCAGTGTTTTGATCTGTTCAACATCAACATTGCGTGCAGCAGCAACCACAGCCTCCCAGACACTGTTCAGAGAGGTGTACAGTTTTCCCTCCTTGTAAATCTCACATTTGATGATGGACCACAGGTTCTCAATGGGGTTCAGATCAGGTGAACAAGGAGGCCATGTCATTAGATTTTCTTCTTTTATACCCTTTCTTGCCAGCCACGCTGTGGAGTACTTGGACGCGTGTGATGGAGCATTGTCCTGCATGAAAATCATGTTTTTCTTGAAGGATGCAGACTTCTTCCTGTACCACTGCTTGAAGAAGGTGTCTTCCAGAAACTGGCAGTAGGACTGGGAGTTGAGCTTGACTCCATCCTCAACCCGAAAAGGCCCCACAAGCTCATCTTTGATGATACCAGCCCAAACCAGTACTCCACCTCCACCTTGCTGGCGTCTGAGTCGGACTGGAGCTCTCTGCCCTTTACCAATCCAGCCACGGGCCCATCCATCTGGCCCATCAAGACTCACTCTCATTTCATCAGTCCATAAAACCTTAGAAAAATCAGTCTTGAGATATTTCTTGGCCCAGTCTTGACGTTTCAGCTTGTGTGTCTTGTTCAGTGGTGGTCGTCTTTCAGCCTTTCTTACCTTGGCCATGTCTCTGAGTATTGCACACCTTGTGCTTTTAGGCACTCCAGTGATGTTGCAGCTCTGAAATATGGCCAAACTGGTGGCAAGTGGCATCTTGGCAGCTGCACGCTTGACTTTTCTCAGTTCATGGGCAGTTATTTTGCGCCTTGGTTTTTCCACACGCTTCTTGCCACCCTGTTGACTATTTTGAATGAAACGCTTGATTGCTCGATGATCACGCTTCAGAAGCTTTGCAATTTTAAGAGTGCTGCATCCCTCTGCAAGATATCTCACTATTTTTGACTTTTCTGAGCCTGTCAAGTCCTTCTTTTGACCCATTTTGCCAAAGGAAAGGAAGTTGCCTAATAATTATGCACACCTGATATAGGGTGTTGATGTCATTAGACCACACCCCTTCTCATTACAGAGATGCACATCACCTAATATGCTTAATTGGTAGTAGGCTTTCGAGCCTATACAGCTTGGAGTAAGACAACATGCATAAAGAGGATGATGTGGTCAAAATACTCATTTGCCTAATAATTCTGCACTCCCTGTATATGCATTTTATTCTTAATTGTCTATATAAACTTGGAAATGTTGTAAAGCTAGTAACATACACACACACAGACACGCTCATACACTGAAACACACACACACACACTCACACATAAGGACTCACATATAGACACTCTAGCAGACACGCAAAGAAACACACTCAGACACAGAAACCCAAACAGACACTTAGCACTTGTTTACATTGATATAGTGAATAGAGGGTTGGCGCTTACTAAAAAATCCTGTATGCCTGGTGGATGGGGGAAACTACTCCTCCTCAGTAGTTTAGGTTGAGAACAATTGTAAGAGTTTGGATTTCCACTGGCGCTTATAAATTAAGCTAGGATTTATGCTACCATTATATGTGTAACTTATCTAAGGGAAATATTATAAGTGATTCTGATTTGTATCAGGTGTAAAAACTAAAGTATCTAAGTGTCTCAGACAACGGATATTTAGGATTTAAGTCCTATGTGTTGACTGGTATAAATTTTTTTTTTTTTGTTTTTTTTTGTTTGTTTTGAAAAGAATAATATTACTAAATCTGTAATTACAGATGATGTGGATAGTGTTCGTGAATAGATTATGAGGAGTAAATAAGTGTAAGTGAAGCTAGTGACGATCCAATTTACAGTGATAAGAAATGGATATAATTATATCCAAAAAATAAAGAAAGATATAGAAGTGTTAAAACTATTTTATTAAACTAAATTATCTGTCAACAATAAAACTTTAGGATTAACTAAAAGATATATGGCAAATAAAACAAATAAAAGCAAATAAAACAAGGGACGTCTCCCTATGAACTTGTTTCAGTAAGTCGAGTGACTTGACAGTATATGGTCTCTGAATATAACTTGATAAACAAAAAATGCCACCTTGGGATTAAAGCAAGCTGTAAGGTACCTTACAAATGTCTGTTGGGAATCGTGTAAGTGCCGATGTTCTGTGAGCTTCCTTCTCAGTTTTGTTCCTTCGCGGCTTAACGTGAGATAACAAACAAGCCTCCGTTCCTGATTGGTGGTTAGGGGGTCACACCTCTCTTAGGATAGGCTGTGACTGTGCACGCTGGATGTTTAGCGTGTTCAGATGGAATTGATCTTTTTCAAGATGTTTGAACTGCAGCTGTAAAAAACTTTTTTCTTCTGTACTTTGATGTGCAGTGTTGGGGATCCACTGTTAGAAAGAAAAGCTGTGCTCCACTTTCTCGCTGATCAGATCCTTGGACCTCCTTCTGGTTTTGGCTCCTAAATCATGAAAATTAGAGAGTCCACTTGAGGGGCTGGATCGCAGCTTCTTGGAGTTTGTAAGACTTTCTTTAAACGTGGTTGTAGAAAAGTGGTAGTAGAAAAGTCTGGAGTAAAATCTACGCGTTTCACCCTCTGGGGGCTTTATCAAGATACTCCAGACAGGTTGAGTGCTTCCTTATAAAGGTGTTTCTTGTGATCTTATTGGTTAGGTAATTAAGGTAGGTTACATGGAGGCACACCTTCTTAGGTTTAAGGTGGAATTGCAGGTTAGCAGTTTTTTGTATATAAAGGTGGTAATAAGGTTCACTTTATGCTTTTCACTCAACTTTTGACAAAATAAGATATTCATTATGGAATCTTATACACATAATAAATAAACTATTATCTCATAAGATATTATTATAACAGGGAACACAATAATGTGAGTTTATAAAAAATAGGCAATATGGACTTTAAAAAAGTTACATTAGATATAATACCTTATGTTGTGAGGTGTTGCACATAACGTTAAGCTAGTTTTAAAGTGATCTCTGAGGCAATAGATTAGTGTTAAGGATGAATTGTTTTGTAAATACTACCATTCAGAATTAATGACGTAATACCTACATAAGTGACATCACTGGAGGTGGACTAGATGGAATAGTGTACATGAGGGACAGTGAGTCCATCATATGTTAGGATTTGGAATTGTAATTTCATCCAAATATTGCAGATATAGAGGTTTTCTAATTCTGAATCCATTTGTGGGATTGGACTGCCAATAATTAGACAGATAGAGTTATTTGCGAAATTAGCGATTATGTATACCAATATCAATTATGAGTGTGCCTACATTTTGTAGTTTTGGGGGATCGCTCCTAAATATAAGGTATCAAGGGTACATTAAGCAAATATAACAAAAACTTACAATATGGAACTTCAAAGAAAAATGGATATCTCTAATTCTGAATTTAGTCCTAGTGGCTGGAGGGTCTGTAATGTATATATGGTTTCTGATTCCATTCTAAGGAGTTCAACTTCTAAGTTACCTCCCCTCCAATTCGGAGTGATCTTTTTAATCCCCCAATATTTAAAATCTGATAAATTATTGTTATGGTGTTCTTTAAAATGTTGGTATAAGTAGGTTTCTTTTTTGCCTTTCTCTATTGTCCATAGATGTTCTCGGATTCTTTCCCTGAGGGTCCTAGTCATTTCTCCAATGTATTGTTTATTACATGTGCATTGGATCATATATATTACCCCTTTATCTTGACATCTAATTGTGCAGTCTATGTCATATATTTTTCCAGTTTGTGTGGACTTGTAATTTTTTGTTTTACAACTATGTTGGCAGGACTTACATCCAAAACAGGGAAACAAACCTTTAATATCGTTACCTGATAGGCTGATTTGTTTAGTGATTTGATGTTCAGTTTTAAACTCACTAGGGGATAGAATATTTTTTAGGTTTTTTGCCTTTCTGTATAGAATATTGGGGTATGGAGATACTTTGTTTCCTATTATTGGATCATTTTGTACCAAATGCCAATGTTTGTTAACAATCTTTTTCAAGGTTTTGAAGTCATCATTATAATTGGTGATTAGTGGTACATTAATAATAGTATTTTCTGGAGTGTTTACTTTAGATTTGTCTTTATATTTTAAATATTCATTTCTATCAGTTGCTTCCACATCTTTTTTTGCTTTTGTTACTATCTCTTTTTTATAGCCTTTCTCTAGAAATTTTCTTTCTAGAAAGTCCGCTTGTTCCAAATAATCTATTGTTTTAGAACAGTTTCGACGTAGTCGAATACATTGTCCCTTTGGAACATTCTCTTTCCATCTTTTTAGATGACAGCTTTCTGAATGTATTAAATTGTTGGCGTCTACTGTCTTAAAATGTGTCTTTGTGTTTATTGAATTGTCAATAATTTCAATTTCTAAATCCAGAAAAATTATTTTTGTTCTACTTATATTGTTTGTGAATTGCAGACCTATTGTGTTATGATTCATATCATTAAGGAACTTTTCTAAATGGACAATATCCCCTCTCCAAATCATCAGGATATCATCTATGTACCGTTTGTATAGCACGAGGTTTGCGCCAAGCTCATGGTTCTGGATAAATTCTTGTTCCCAGTTGCCCATGAATAAGTTAGCGTAGCTTGGCACAAACCTCGTGCCCATAGCTGTACCTGTTATCTGAAGGAAAAATTTCCCATTGAAAGAAAAATAATTTTGATTCAAAATAAAAGAGATTCCCTCCAATAAGAATTTGGCCTGATCTTTCTCAAGTTCTTTGTCATTAGATAGATAATTTTCCACTGCTTTTATACCGTAATTATGTTTGATACTTGTGTAGAGTGATGAAACATCACTAGTAATGAGGTAATAATTGTCTTGCCATGTAATTTTATCTAAAGTTTGTAGTACGTCTGTCGTGTCTTTCAGATATGATGGGAGAGTTTTAACATATTTCTGTAAAAATTTGTCTATGTATTCTGAAAGGTTGCATGTTATTGATCCAATACCTGAGATGATTGGTCTACCAGGTGGATTTTGTATATCTTTATGTATTTTGGGGAGGTAGTAGAAAATGGGTATTTTTGGGAATGTTGGTGATAGATATCTAAATTCTTTAGTATTAATAATGCCTTTCTGTTTGGCTTCATCTAGTAATGCATTCAATCTGTTAGAGTATGTATTAGTTGGATCTGATTTAAGTATGGTGTAAGTGGTCTGATCTTCAAGTAATCTATTTGATTCTTTCAAATATTCTGTTTTATCCAGAATTACAACCCCCCCTCCTTTATCAGCTTGTTTTATTACTATGTTTTTGTTCTTTTGTAAACTTTGCAATGCTTGTTTTTCTTTTAGTGAAAGATTATATTTAGCATGATTTTTTGATTTTGTATATCTTTTTGAACTAGTTGTTCGAATAACTCGAGATTACTTCCACGTTCATGTCTTGGATAAAATTTAGATTTTTCTTTTAAGTCAGTATGTATATACTTTGGAGAATTATTGGCATTAGTAGTGTGATTAAGTGGTGTCTGGAAGTTTCTTTCAATGGGATTTTTTATGAAATATTTTTTCAAAGTCAGTTTTCTGACGAATTGACTTATATGTATGTGTGTTTGAAATTTGTTCATTCTTGTAGAGGGTGCAAATGATAGACCTCTGTTTAGGACTTTTAATTCATCTTTATTCAGCGTGACACTGCTTAAGTTAAAAATACCCTTAGCTACTACTTCGTCCTTTTGTAATCTCTTATTTTTGTCTCTTCCTCTTCCTCTACAACCTCTCTTAATCTTTTTCTTGGACTTTTTTGGGGTCTTTGTATATCTTTTTCTGTTTCTATTCTTGGTCTTAATCTTGGTGATTTTGGATCTACTGGGCCTTGGGATAAAAAATGATGATGGTTTTGTAGAGTGATTTCATCTGATCTTAGAGTTTCAATAGCTGTAAATCTGTTCCTAGTTGGTATTTGCCAATGTGGTTTATCTTCAATGTAATTGTGATTTCTACGTTTAGGATAGGTCCAATAATTTTCGTTTCTCTCTTGTTTATTATCATACCTGTCATATTTGTCATTGTATCGTGTTTGGTAATGATTAGAATCATTATTTCTATAGTTATAGTTTCTCTGTGGGTGTGTGTTGTCATAATAATTTCTTGGTTTTGTATAATACGTGTTAGATCTAGTGTGGGCATTATCCATCTCATTTCTTCTTTCTCTAAAAAGATTTGTCCTATTCCAGTTTTGTCTATTGTATGTGTTACCCGAATTTTGCCTTCTCTCTCTATTGTAGTGGAATTGATTCCACTCCCTTCTATTATAATTATCGTTAGTATCATTAGTGTGGTAATGGTGGAAATCTCTTCTATAATTATCATCCCTGTTGGATCTATTATTTAGATGTTGAGGGGCATATTGACCTCTAGAATGTTTCAAATGTTCATTTTGTTTGTGTTCAGTGATAGTTCCATTATTCTTACTTGTTGATGGTTTCGGTGATGTTGGCTCTGTGTCTATATTTATTAATTCTATAGTTTGTTCTAGATAGTCATTTTGATCTCTTTTTAATTTTCCCCATTTTGTGTTTAATAGGTCTTTTCTAAGTTCTCCCAATTTATATATAATGTCTTTTTGTCTATCTTTATAATCATTATTTTCCTTTTTGTCTGACAGTTTTGTTTTGATCTCTGAAATCTTTTTTTCAATATCTGTAAGTGACAGTTCTCTTGATTTTTTAATGATACCCATTAATGTTATTGCCGCTTTTTCTAAAGTGTCATCCCATTCTTTTTCAAATTGTATTTGTAATTCAAAGTTACATTTTTTCTTTATTCTAAGGCCTCTTGGAACTATACTTGAATCTATATATTTATCCATAAAGATAAGTTCAGTTTTTTGTTTGAGTTCTCTAATCATATATTTTTCTAGGTTAAACATTTTATCCATAATATTAATGGTTGTATTCAGGTTATTGTTTTCAATTGTATGATTGTCTGTTAAGTGAGCTAAAAGATTATCTCTAAATGCAAACATATCTTCTTCCATAGTTAAAATAGCAGTGTCACGCTGAATAAAGATGAATTAAAAGTCCTAAACAGAGGTCTATCATTTGCACCCTCTACAAGAATGAACAAATTTCAAACACACATACATATAAGTCAATTCAGAAAACTGACTTTGAAAAAATATTTCATAAAAAATCCCATTGAAAGAAACTTCCAGACACCACTTAATCACACTACTAATGCCAATAATTCTCCAAAGTATATACATACTGACTTAAAAGAAAAATCTAAATTTTATCCAAGACATGAACGTGGAAGTAATCTCGAGTTATTCGAACAACTAGTTCAAAAAGATATACAAAATACAAAATCAAAAAATCATGCTAAATATAATCTTTCACTAAAAGAAAAACAAGCATTGCAAAGTTTACAAAAGAACAAAAACATAGTAATAAAACAAGCTGATAAAGGAGGGGGGGTTGTAATTCTGGATAAAACAGAATATTTGAAAGAATCAAATAGATTACTTGAAGATCAGACCACTTACACCATACTTAAATCAGATCCAACTAATACATATTCTAACAGATTGAATGCATTACTAGATGAAGCCAAACAGAAAGGCATTATTAATACTAAAGAATTTAGATATCTATCACCAACATTCCCAAAAATACCCATTTTCTACTACCTCCCCAAAATACATAAAGATATACAAAATCCACCTGGTAGACCAATCATCTCAGGTATTGGATCAATAACATGCAACCTTTCAGAATACATAGACAAATTTTTACAGAAATATGTTAAAACTCTCCCATCATATCTGAAAGACACGACAGACGTACTACAAACTTTAGATAAAATTACATGGCAAGACAATTATTACCTCATTACTAGTGATGTTTCATCACTCTACACAAGTATCAAACATAATTACGGTATAAAAGCAGTGGAAAATTATCTATCTAATGACAAAGAACTTGAGAAAGATCAGGCCAAATTCTTATTGGAGGGAATCTCTTTTATTTTGAATCAAAATTATTTTTCTTTCAATGGGAAATTTTTCCTTCAGATAACAGGTACAGCTATGGGCACGAGGTTTGCGCCAAGCTACGCTAACTTATTCATGGGCAACTGGGAACAAGAATTTATCCAGAACCATGAGCTTGGTGCAAACCTCGTGCTATACAAACGGTACATAGATGATATCCTGATGATTTGGAGAGGGGATATTGTCCATTTAGAAAAGTTCCTTAATGATATGAATCATAACACAATAGGTCTGCAATTCACAAACAATATAAGTAGAACAAAAATAATTTTTCTGGATTTAGAAATTGAAATTATTGACAATTCAATAAACACAAAGACACATTTTAAGACAGTAGACGCCAACAATTTAATACATTCAGAAAGCTGTCATCTAAAAAGATGGAAAGAGAATGTTCCAAAGGGACAATGTATTCGACTACGTCGAAACTGTTCTAAAACAATAGATTATTTGGAACAAGCGGACTTTCTAGAAAGAAAATTTCTAGAGAAAGGCTATAAAAAAGAGATAGTAACAAAAGCAAAAAAAGATGTGGAAGCAACTGATAGAAATGAATATTTAAAATATAAAGACAAATCTAAAGTAAACACTCCAGAAAATACTATTATTAATGTACCACTAATCACCAATTATAATATTCTATCCCCTAGTGAGTTTAAAACTGAACATCAAATCACTAAACAAATCAGCCTGTCAGGTAACGATATTAAAGGTTTTTTTCCCTGTTTTGGATGTAAGTCCTGCCAACATAGTTGTAAAACAAAAAATTACAAGTCCACACAAACTGGAAAAATATATGACATAGACTGCACAATTAGATGTCAAGATAAAGGGGTAATATATATGATCCAATGCACATGTAATAAACAATACATTGGAGAAACGACTAGGACCCTCAGGGAAAGAATCCGAGAACATCTATGGACAATAGAGAAAGGCAAAAAAGAAACCTACTTATATCAACATTTTAAAGAACACCATAACAATAATTTATCAGATTTTAAATATTGGGGGATTAAAAAGATCACTCCGAATTGGAGGGGAGGTAACTTAGAAGTTGAACTCCTTAGAATGGAATCAGAAACCATATATACATTACAGACCCTCCAGCCACTAGGACTAAATTCAGAATTAGAGATATCCATTTTTCTTTGAAGTTCCATATTGTAAGTTTTTGTTATATTTGCTTAATGTACCCTTGATACCTTATATTTAGGAGCGATCCCCCAAAACTACAAAATGTAGGCACACTCATAATTGATATTGGTATACATAATCGCTAATTTCGCAAATAACTCTATCTGTCTAATTATTGGCAGTCCAATCCCACAAATGGATTCAGAATTAGAAAACCTCTATATCTGCAATATTTGGATGAAATTACAATTCCAAATCCTAACATATGATGGACTCACTGTCCCTCATGTACACTATTCCATCTAGTCCACCTCCAGTGATGTCACTTATGTAGGTATTACGTCATTAATTCTGAATGGTAGTATTTACAAAACAATTCATCCTTAACACTAATCTATTGCCTCAGAGATCACTTTAAAACTAGCTTAACGTTATGTGCAACACCTCACAACATAAGGTATTATATCTAATGTAACTTTTTTAAAGTCCATATTGCCTATTTTTTATAAACTCACATTATTGTGTTCCCTGTTATAATAATATCTTATGAGATAATAGTTTATTTATTATGTGTATAAGATTCCATAATGAATATCTTATTTTGTCAAAAGTTGAGTGAAAAGCATAAAGTGAACCTTATTACCACCTTTATATACAAAAAACTGCTAACCTGCAATTCCACCTTAAACCTAAGAAGGTGTGCCTCCATGTAACCTACCTTAATTACCTAACCAATAAGATCACAAGAAACACCTTTATAAGGAAGCACTCAACCTGTCTGGAGTATCTTGATAAAGCCCCCAGAGGGTGAAACGCGTAGATTTTACTCCAGACTTTTCTACTACCACTTTTCTACAACCACGTTTAAAGAAAGTCTTACAAACTCCAAGAAGCTGCGATCCAGCCCCTCAAGTGGACTCTCTAATTTTCATGATTTAGGAGCCAAAACCACAAGGAGGTCCAAGGATCTGATCAGCGAGAAAGTGGAGCACAGCTTTTCTTTCTAACAGTGGATCCCCAACACTGCACATCAAAGTGCAGAAGAAAAAAGTTTTTTACAGCTGCAGTTCAAACATCTTGAAAAAGATCAATTCCATCTGAACACGCTAAACATCCAGCGTGCACAGTCACAGCCTATCCTAAGAGAGGTGTGACCCCCTAACCACCAATCAGGAACGGAGGCTTGTTTGTTATCTCACGTTAAGCCGCGAAGGAACAAAACTGAGAAGGAAGCTCACAGAACATCGGCACTTACACGATTCCCAACAGACATTTGTAAGGTACCTTACAGCTTGCTTTAATCCCAAGGTGGCATTTTTTGTTTATCAAGTTATATTCAGAGACCATATACTGTCAAGTCACTCGACTTACTGAAACAAGTTCATAGGGAGACGTCCCTTGTTTTATTTGCTTTTATTTGTTTTATTTGCCATATATCTTTTAGTTAATCCTAAAGTTTTATTGTTGACAGATAATTTAGTTTAATAAAATAGTTTTAACACTTCTATATCTTTCTTTATTTTGTGGATATAATTATATCCATTTCTTATCACTGTAAATTGGATCGTCACTAGCTTCACTTACACTTATTTACTCCTCATAATCTATTCACGAACACTATCCACATCATCTGTAATTACAGATTTAGTAATATTATTCTTTTCAAAAAAAAAAAAAAAAAAAAAATTTATACCAGTCAACACATAGGACTTAAATCCTAAATATCCGTTGTCTGAGACACTTAGATACTTTTGTTTTTACACCTGATACAAATCAGAATCACTTATAATATTTCCCTTAGATAAGTTACACATATAATGGTAGCATAAATCCTAGCTTAATTTATAAGCGCCAGTGGAAATCCAAACTCTTACACTTGTTTACATTGACCTGACAAGTAATGAGGTAAACTACAGTTTTGTAAAAAAAAAAAAAGGAGATTTAGAAAACAAAATATGTAGTTCTGATTATCTTTTTGTAAAGGAAGATGACAACTAAATTATGACAACAGCATGCAGTGGCTGAAAGGAAGGGCCCTGAACTGCCTAAACAATAATTTAAAGGTTAAATGGTGGATTGGTTACTTCCGGAAAGGTCTTGTTAGCTTCAAAGTCTGTAGAAAGATGTGAATAATTAGTAGTTAGAAAGATGTGAATAATTAGTAGTAAGGTCAAAATGTCCTAAAAAGGAACAGACAATGGACACACACACACACAAACTCAAACTTGCACATACACCCAAGGAAACACCGACAGAGACAGCCTCAGAAAACACACAAAGACATACACACACACACACACACACACACAGACACCCACAGAAAACACACAAAGACATACACACACACACACACACACACAGAGACAACCACATGAAAAAAACAGAAAGACATACATACACACACCCTCACTGAGACATCCACAGAAAACACACAAAGACATACACACACCCCCACAGAAAACACAGACATACATACATATATACATACACACACACCCTCACAGAGACACCCATAGAAAAAGCTCGAAGACATATGCACACACCCTCACAGACATCCACAGAAAATGCACAAAGACTTACACACCCACCCTCACAGAGAGACCCACAGATAAAAAATACATACACATAGAGACACAAACCAAAGCACAAATACATAAACACATACACCCACAGAAACACTCACAGGAGGAAACATTTATGCACCTTGCATCCCCTAAATCAACAGTGTGTGACATGCTTGATAAAAAAAAAAATTGTACATTAATGAGCTGGGTAGATGG
Source organism: Bombina bombina (assembly GCF_027579735.1). Lineage (NCBI taxonomy): Eukaryota > Metazoa > Chordata > Amphibia > Anura > Bombinatoridae > Bombina > Bombina bombina. Next base: position 521,483,915 of record NC_069503.1, read on the forward strand.
CTAGATGAAGAAAAGTACCTTTAAAAGGTTGAATCCTAAGGCGAAAAGAAGAGACAGCGCAACCCCACATCAAGGTAGTAGTTTCACAGATTTTAATCAACACACAAAAGTAATGCACTTACAGACAGATTAAAAAGATGATGCATTAATCCCTTTATAGGGAAAAAGAAGCAAGTCCCAGTTCTCTCAGGAATCTCTTCCGGTCACAGCTTTCAGTACTGCTGCTTTGATATTGCTTCCACACAGTCTCAGTGTATCAGAGCCGTCCTTGGCTCCGCCCCAACGCGTTTCGTCTGCGCTCTCCAGACTTTCTCAAGAGGAAGTGATGATGCCTAGTACGCTCCCATGCATCACTATTTACATCCGCTCGTTACTTCTGATTGGATGCTAACTGTCCTATCTGATAGCGGTATGCGGACAAGCCTCTCTTGGTTACAGGCAATAACGTAAACTCCGCTTAGGGCAGAGCAAACATAAAGTCTTTCATATCGACATCAGATATCTTTTAGATATTAAACTAATATAAATATAACTTAATAAACATAGTAAAATCTAGTGACATCTAATACATTATAAACATTGTATAAAACACAGATTAATATGATAATAAAAAGCAATTTTTTGCATATTATAAAAAAAGACTAATACTTATACAAGGAAATTCATACTTAATACAAATTCTTCTTAATGAAACTCAAACAGTTAATCCGAATTCATTCGAATTATTTTTAAATATTTTTCTTAAAGGAACCTACATTACAAAAGAAAGAGTTAATACAGAAGTCCATTAAAATTGATTACTATATTTAAGAAAAAGAGTTATTTATTTAAAACATAAAGGCTTGCAAGTCTATGTCGACATTTAACCCTTTTGGGGCCATACAATTAAGCAAATGGATCCATTTAGTTTCGCATTTTCTAAGGTGCATTAATCTCTGTTGCTCATTACCCACTGTCCGTGGTATAATCTCTAGGATTTTCACCTTCAAGTTATTTGGATTTTTATTATGCACCCTCCTAAAGTGTTCAGATACACTATGGTTCTCGTATCCCTTTGTTATGTTCTCAATGTGTTCATATATGCGGTGTTTGACTTTCCTTTTTGTTCTTCCCACGTAAATCAAATTACAATCACACATGAGATAATACACCGCATATATGGATACACATGAAGCTCTATCTTTAATTTTAAATTCTTTAGAATGATCCCAATTATAAACACTATCACCCTTACTGATGAGGCTGCACATGCAACAATTAAGTCTACCACATTTAAAGGTTCCCCCCTTATTCATACACCAATCTGAGAGGGTCCCTTTCTTTTTATTATTTATTTCTCTTAATTTTGATGGAGCTAAAATGTTTTTAATATTTTTGTTTTTCTTGAAGATGGTTACCGGGTAGGGCTCTAGATGGGGTCCTAATATAGGGTCAGCCTGAAGAATATTCCAATGCTTCTTCAGTGTGGTTTTAATGAAATTAGCACCTAGTTTGTATGTAGTTATAAATTTAGCTCCCAATTTCTTATCTTCATTCTGGGTTTTAGTAGCAATTTGTATTTCATTATTGCTGCGCAGAAGATCCTCTCTATCTTTATTTCTACTCTCTATTCTTGCTTTCTTTACTAGGCCACTATCATATCCTTTCTTAAGGAATTTATCTTCTAACTGATCCGCTTCTATTTCAAAGTCGCCTATGTTGGTGCAATTTCTACGGATCCTAAGAAATTGGCCATACGGTATATTTCTTTTCCATTGAGGCAGGTGGCCGCTTCCTGCATTTAAAAATCCATTGCTATCTACTTCTTTCTTGAAATTCTTGACCGCAGTTTTATTGGTAATTGGATCAATGAAGAGACATAAATCCAAAAATTCTATTTTACTCTTATGTATTTTACTTGTAAATTCCAGATTAAAATTGTTATTGTTAAGATGGCTAATGAACTCCATAGCTTTGATGTCACTACCATTCCATACAATGAGGATGTCATCGATATAGCGCTGATACATCACGACACTCTCACTGTATGGATTGTTATTCCACACGTACCTCTACTCGAAAGCAGCCATGTAAATGTTTGCATAGGAAGGGGCCATGGGCGTACCCATGGCTGTTCCTTGTATCTGCTGATAAAACTTTTTCTAGATACCTTACTCGTATTGGTGGTAGATCACTGAATTTGTTACAAAACTCCTCAAAGGCTTTTATTCCCTCTAAATGAGGAATATTTGTATATAATGAAGTGATATCACAGGATATCCATAAAAAAACTATCATCCCATGTTATGCCTTCAAATAATTTAATTGTTTGGGTAGTATCTTTTAGGTAGGATCTAGTTTTTCTAACAATTGGCTGCAAAAACCAATCAACATAACTAGAAAGATTACTAGTTAAAGACCCCACCCCGGAGACTATAGGTCTCCCCGGTGGGTTTTCTTTGTCCTTGTGCACCTTCGGTAGGTGGTAAAATAGAGGTACCGAAGGACAAGAAATCAAAATAAAATTCGCTTCCTCAGTAGTCAATAAACTTTCTTCCCTTCCTTTTAATACAAAGGCATGTAGCTCTAAACTATATTGGGAGGAGGGATCTTTTTCGAGTCTTTTATATGTTTTTGTGTAATTTAACAGTCTCTGTGCCTCATTAATATATGTGTCTCGATCTTGGATGACAATCCCTCCTCCCTTATCTGCTTGTCTTATGGTAATAGTTAGATCAGATTTGAGTTCATCTAAAGCCTTTCTTTCTTGCTGGGTTAAATTATCCTTGTACTTGTAATTTTCTTTCTTTTTTAGTGTTTCAAAATAACTCCTAAACTCTTCTTTTACAATTTCATTAAAAACTGGAATATAATTGCCTTGTGCAAAAATCGGGTTAAAACTCGACTGTTTTTTAAAATTACTATGTTTAATGGGAATTTCGTCCTCATATACACTCATATTAAATAACTCTTCCTCATCTTGTTCTGCCTCTATAGCATATGTATTAGGTAAACAATCTTCATTTAAACTTATTAATGTATTCAGAACTTCAATTTCCTGCTGGTCTGATTGAAACTGGGTGGTATCCTTACTTTCTTCCCTGGATTCAATTTTTAAAAAATAACGTTGCAAAGTAAGCTTGCGAATATATTTCTGTAGATCTATAAATATTTCAAAGCTATTGGGCTGGCTCTGAGGTGCAAATTTTAGTCCTTTACCCAATAGCTTATATTCACTTGTAGTTAGAGTTCTCTTGGATAAATTAAAAACATCTTTTTCCTCTTGTTCTAATACCTGCCTCTTGATCTTACATTCTCTAACTCGTATCCCTGCTCTGGATCCTCGTCTTGTTCCCACCTTCTTTTTGTGCCCTGTCTCCTCTCCTCTCTCTTCTCTTGTGGGTGATAGTTCGGGTATTGGTCCCACTGTCTCTCTTGCTGGTTGTGATTGTATTGGGTTTTCTGTGGCCACGTTTGTTGCGGCCTGTCCCTCCATAAAAAAGAAGAAGAAGATGAGGGAGCAGAAGGGGATACATAAGCATGGGGATTATTATTGTGTTTAAAATGTTGTTGCTCTCTTTGTACATAATTGTTTGATTCTTTTCTAAAATGTACATACGGTTTAGGTTTAGCCCCCTGCTCATTCCATCTAGATGGTAAGGGTGATTCACCTAGAGCTTGAAAACGATTCTGCGTCTCTATTTCATTATCACTCTTCTTACCTGCCTTCTCCCCATTTCCCTTATTAATGTTGTGTATACCATTTGGTTTTTGGGGTACAGGTTTTACTTCTCTATTTGGATAGTTCCCTTCCATGCGATGGGGCTGCTCTTTATCTTGCAAATAATTACCCCTTCTATTATTAACTCTTCTTTTTTCTATGTGGTTCCTATTCTGTATCCTATCATTTTTGTAGTCATCTTAATTTTTGTGTTTTGTGTACAATCAGTTCTTTTTCTAGAGTATCTATCCTAGTCTTGATGTCACTATTAATTTTCTTCAATTTTTCAATATCATTATATTTATTAATCTTTGGAGTTAGATCTTGTATTTCCTTCTTTATATTTTCCAGTTTAACTTCTCTATATCTGACTAATATTTTGATTAGCGTCATAGAACAAGTATGTAAAGCACTATCCCACTCAGTACTGAATTCTATTTCATCTAAGTTGAACGCAGGATATTTATTTATCCTTAGTCCTCTAGGGATTATATTGTGTAAAATATAATTATCTAATAAGATCAGATCATGCCACTCTTTGGTGTCCTGAGTTAATAGTTTCTCCAATTGCCTAAAGAGACTATGGGGATCTTCACCCTCAATGCTGTTACTACTGAGCAGATTTACTTTCCATTGTCTATGTCTAATATATTCTCCACTATTCACATTTTCTAATGGTGTAATATCCACCACTTCTTCCATAGTGCAGCTGTCCTACGAAACACAAATTAAACACACCACACTAAAAGTATTAACAGCGCAGCTTGGTAGAGTGGTGGATGTGGATTAATAGTAGTTAGAAAAGGAGAGATATTAAAAAAGATTAAAAATAATTATAGGTAACTAGATTACTAAATTAATTTTGCAACAATTATACATCAGTAAAAATATTCATACAGATTAATATAAATTCATATATAAAATAGTTGATACCAAAAAGAACAAAGGAAAAAATAAATAAATAAAAATAAATAAAAACGCTGATGATTTGGTATTACCCACTGTAGGGAAGTGTTCTTAGGAGTATTCACGTATGGTAATGTTAGTTGCAAGGTTTTATGTTGCCAACTCCTATTCACAGGCTTTTGAAAATGAGGTGCAGCTGTTTCCAGAGGCTTGTTTCCAAACGCTCTCTTAAATGTGAATCCTAAGGCGAAAAGAAGAGACAGCGCAACCCCACATCAAGGTAGTAGTTTCACAGATTTTAATCAACACACAAAAGTAATGCACTTACAGACAGATTAAAAAGATGTTGCATTAATCCCTTTATAGGGAAAAAGAAGCAAGTCCCAGTTCTCTCAGGAATCTCTTCCGGTCACAGCTTTCAGTACTGCTGCTTCGATATTGCTTACACACAGTCTCAGTGTATCAGAGCCGTCCTTGGCTCCGGCCCCAACGCGTTTCGTCTGCACTCTCCAGACTTTCTCAAGAGGAAGTGATGATGCCTAGTACGCTCCCATGCATCACTATTTACATCCGCTCGTTACTTCTGATTGGATGCTAACTGTCCTATCTGATAGCGGTATGCGGACAAGCCTCTCTTGGTTACAGGCAATAACGTAAATTCCGCTTAGGGCAGAGCAAACATAAAGTCTTTCATATCGACATCAGATATCTTTTAGATATTAAACTAATATAAATATAACTTAATAAACATAGTAAAATCTAGTGACATCTAATACATTATAAACATTGTATAAAACACAGATTAATATGATAATAAAAAGCAATTTTTTGCATATTATAAAAAAACGACTAATACTTATACAAGGAAATTCATACTTAATACACATTCTTCTTAATGAAACTCAAACAGTTAATCCGAATTCATTCAAATTATTTTGAAATATTTTTCTTAAAGGAACCTACATTACAAAAGAAAGAGTTAATACAGAAGTCCATTAAAATTGATTACTATATTTAAGAAAAAAAGAGTTACTAATTTAAAACATAAAGGCTTGCAAGTCTATGTCGACATTTAACCCTTTTGGGGCCATACAATTAAGCAAATGGATCCATTTAGTTTCGCATTTTCTAAGGTGCATTAATCTCTGTTGCTCATTACCCACTGTCTGTGGTATAATCTCTAGGATTTTCACCTTCAAGTTATTTGGATTTTTATTATGCACCCTCCTAAAGTGTTCAGATACACTATGGTTCTCGTATCCCTTTGTTATGTTCTCAATGTGTTCATATATGCGGCGTTTGACTTTCCTTTTTGTTCTTCCCACGTAAATCAAATTACAATCACACATGAGATAATACACCGCATATATGGATACACATGAAGCTCTATCTTTAATTTTAAATTCTTTAGAATGATCCCAATTATAAACACTATCACCCTTACTGATGAGGCTGCACATGCAACAATGGCCCCTTTAAAGGAACAATGTTCCTTTAAGAAAAATATTTCAAAATAATTTGAATGAATTCGGATTAACTGTTTGAGTTTCATTAAGAAGAATGTGTTTTAAGTATGAATTTCCTTGTATAAGTATTAGTCGTTTTTTTATAATATGCAAAAAATTGCTTTTTATTATCATATTAATCTGTGTTTTATACAATGTTTATAATGTATTAGATGTCATTAGATTTTACTATGTTTATTAAGTTATATTTATATTAGTTTAATATCTAAAAGATATCTGATGTCGATATGAAAGACTTTATGTTTGCTCTGCCCTAAGCGGAATTTACGTTATTGCCTGTAACCAAGAGAGGCTTGTCCGCATACCGCTATCAGATAGGACAGTTAGCATCCAATCAGAAGTAACGAGCGGATGTAAATAGTGATGCATGGGAGCGTATTAGGCATCATCACTTCCTCTTGAGAAAGTCTGGAGAGCGCAGACGAAACGCGTTGGGGGCGGAGCCAAGGACGGCTCTGATACACTGAGACTGTGTGTAAGCAATATCGAAGCAGCAGTACTGAAAGCTGTGACCGGAAGAGATTCCTGAGAGAACTGGGACTTGCTTCTTTTTCCCTATAAAGGGATTAATGCAGCATCTTTTTAATCTGTCTGTAAGTGCATTACTTTTGTGTGTTGATTAAAATCTGTGAAACTACTACCTTGATGTGGGGTTGCGCTGTCTCTTCTTTTCGCCTTAGGATTCACATTTAAGAGAACGTTTGGAAACAAGCCTCTGGAAACAGCTGCACCTCATTTTCAAAAGCCTGTGAATAGGAGTTGGCAACATAAAACCTTGCAACTAACATTACCATAAGTGAATACTCCTAAGAACACTTCCCTACAGTGGGTAATACCAAATCATCAGCGTTTTTATTTATTTTTATTTATTTATTTTTTCCTTTGTTCTTTTTGGTATCAACTATTTTATATATGAATTTATATTAATCTGTATGAATATTTTTACTGATGTACAATTGTTGCAAAATTAATTTAGTAATCTAGTTACCTATAATTATTTTTAATCTTTTTTAATATATCTCCTTTTCTAACTACTATTAATCCACATCCACCACTCTACCAAGCTGCGCTGTTAATACTTTTAGTGTGGTGTACCTTTAAAAGGTTGACATATGTTTGTTTTTTAATTGTTTTTCCCCATTTTCCCCAACCAAGAGCACCACTTCAAATATAGTGTACAAATGTTCCCATCTGTCAGCTGTACTTATGGATTTTGAAAATGCTGTACTCTATATGATCTTGATGGGACCATAAGCTGTGGTACTCATACCATTAGATCTGGTTAAATGCAGGATTTAAGCTTGTTGGTATGTATTTCAAAACTAAGTCAGCTGCAGTGTAAACTGAACAGTTTTAAGTTAACCTGTCTCATTTCAAACACTGAGCAATCTTAGTCTAAGAGTATAACATTTTATGCAGATGTAAAAATCTTAGATAAAATGCCTCCTTGCATCAGGAAAGTCCTTGCATAAAGGGGCAGTAAACTGGAATGTTATATATATATATATATATATATATATATATATATATAAAATGCATATCTGCCAAAAGGGCACCTACCATTTGTGTACTGAGGAGGAAACATTTCTGCATGGTTTTAAATATAGAATTTCTACAGCATTGTCAAATAATCATAAATACACTTCTGCAAAAAAAAGTGTTTTTATGGACCCCTAGCCCCACCATGCAACTACTACCACACTGAGGTTACAATCCAAAATTGCACAAAGAAATAAAAAACATTTGCTAAGTAAGTCCTGCCTCCTCTTCAAATGAAAGTGATCTGCTGTCTGACTCAGGCACACACTGTACAAAGTGCCTAGTCTGTCTCACACTGAGCATAGTGGTTTAGTGCACACTAAGAAATCCTCTCAAATGCTAATAATTTACTCCTTGTAATAACATTTCCCATGCTCAATTAGCAATCAGCTGTAGTACCCACTGGTGGTTGACAAAATTTAAAAAAAAAAAAAAAAATTATTTTTATTTTATTTTAGTTTTTGCCTCATGGGGCCCCCCTGGCTCATTGGGCCCCTGACAGGAGTCACCCCTGTCACCCCCTGATGGCTGCCCTGTCTATATGTAATGGAGGCCTATAAGCTTAAATATAATAGTAAATAATGAGATGCATCAAATGCAAAAGTTATTTTACTACTCATTGTTCCCTTTAGAACAACGTCTGATATATTGAAGGCATGATAAGTATTTACATAGCAATTAATCTTTGATTATTTATTTTCATTAAAAAAAATATTAAGAAACAAAAAACGAATTGTTCACCAGTTTGTCATGACTCATGCAGGAAAGTTTATGAACACAGTAAGGTTTGTAGTACAATATATTTAATTTAATCCAAATAATTGCAGATCTCTTTGTCAGATATGAATCTAAAAAAAGATTTTCACTATGGCAATGATCCCAGGGGAAGAGTCTCAGTGACTCACTTGGTTGAGGGAAAATATTCACCTCTTCACTGATGATCTTTGAATAAACTTTATACTCAGAGGGACTTGGAGAACCACCTGTCACATGGTCCACTACATCTCTAGATGCGTTGAGTATCTGTGTAGTAACAGGGTATGTGACTAGAAAACCAAATACTGTGGACTTAACACATGTTCAGATTTGGATATTTTATGAGTGCTATAATTTTAGAATCATCATTACATCTGTCTCTTCAACAAAAATAATTTAAAAATTCTAAATCTTTGGAAATAAAGTAGAAGAGATATATCACTAGTGCATCATATAAACTTATATTGCATTTATTTGTAAGATTATTGTATCCACAGTATAATTATATGATAGTCTAGACTGCAATATGTTTGGCCACTCATCCTATAGCATGTAGGCTTGCTGCTAAACTTTTCTTATATATGTATAGCCAGTATTTATTTAATATGATCCATCAACAATTAGTCATTTATATAGTATCATTCTGTAAAGTTTGTTAGATAAATAGTTTATTACAAAGTATCATTGTAATCTTTTTTATAAAGTATCATTTTAATATTTCCATCAGCTTAGAAAAATATTCTGACTGTGATAAACTGAGCATGTGAATTAAAGGGACATAATACTCATATGCTAAATCACTTGAAACTGATGCAGTATAACTGGAAAAGCTGACAGGAAAATATCACCTGAGCATCTCTATGTAAAAAAGGAAGATATTTTACCTCACAATCTCCTCAGCTCAGCAGAGTAAGTTCTGTGTAAAAAGTTATACTCAGCTGCTCCCAGCTGCAGGGAAAAAAATAAATAAAAAATGAAGAAATGAACAGCAGCCAATCAGCATCAGCTTTGCTGAGGTCATGAACTCTTTTACTGTGATCTCATGAGATTTGACTTAACTCTCATGAGAATTCATAGTAAACTTCCTTTACCTGATTGGTGAAATAAGATGAGAGTGCACAAGGCTCATCCTTTCGGCTGTCCCAGGACAGACATACTAATATGCTGCTTAGAAGTCCTTTACAATGGGATGTGGCTACTGAGAAACTTTTGAGGTAAAATATCTTTCTTTTTTTACATAGAGGTGTTCAGGTGATATTTTCTAGTCAGCTTTTTACAGCTATACTGCATCACTTTCAAGTGTTTAAACATTTGGGTATTATGGCCCTTTAAAGTCACTGAATTATTGTAGAGTAAAAGGGGCTTGGTCATATGATATGTCAATCAACCTATAGACCATACATTGAACTCACTAGAAACTATGGTCGATTGGCTGAAAACTAAATTAACGAACCAATGAACACTGATTGCCAGACTAAATATTTCACAATCTGATAGACAGTGAGCATTTTGTTACAGGCCAAAATGCGTAAATGAGAGCTCATTGTATTTAACACTGGCAGAGAAACCTAGCTGGGGTGATTACTCAGTTGGAAGTATTCACTGTGGAGCCAGTTGTGTGCAGTATTTACCCTGGGTGGCAGAGCCATTTTATAATTCAACCTCTCGCTGTGGAGCCACTATCAAGGTTACACACTGTTTAACAGCAGTGTGAAGACTATACTAAACAAACCACTATAAGCTGAATCTATTCCTGGAGTACATTACACAGTTCCCAGAGTTACTCATAAACACACCCACTGATAGTGTGTCACAGAGCACCAAGCATCTTATAGGGTCAAGCAAGGTCACATGACCTGGAGGTGCACTCAGAAAAAAAGAGGACGCTGAGCCGACAGTTGATCACTTCGAGTAACACGACAAGTTAAAATCAACCTAAAGCGGAAAAGAAGAACTAAAGTTTAACATTCTGACTTTGTTTGATATAGAAGGTTTATTCAATAACTTACAATTTATTTAAATGTCTTTTCTACTGGAACATTTTCATTGTTATACTCTTTGTATGTATGCTTGGTCTTTTATAGGATATTTTATGATTTATTATTGAAGTAAACTAACTTATATTAACTATTCACTGTGCTTTTTAGATTTTGTAAATGGTTATTGATTTAGCGCTCATCCTTACCTGTGTTTCCATTCTTATTATGGTCCAAGCTAATGTAGACATAAAGGTAAATGTGGCTGCTCCTATATTTCAGAGAATCCCTGTGACAGACCCCTCTGTCAGTACTGGAAGGGTTAACTCTGTTCAGTTTTGAGAAACTATTTTCTGAGACAGGTTTCCTAGCATATTGTGTACTGTAATTAAGTTTATGTGATAAGCATTCACTGCTAGGTGATAAGAAGGACTCAATTGTCTTCTTGTGTTTAAATTGTTTATCTGCTTAAGTAATGTAATTCTATTGTATCATGAAAAAGGGCGTCTTCCCTCTATCTAATGTACAATACTGCCAAACCCCCATCTGGTCTCAGACCTGCATAAATACTGGGCATATAGCCCTCAATAAAGTGCATTCTGTTTTTACCTTAAATGTGGAGCCTAGTCTCATGTTTGAGGGGGGAATTAGCTGGGTTGTGAGTTGCTGATCCCACATTCAGGGCATCTTTCATCAGGTATTAACCCTTGGTATCCGGGTTATACCATAACAATTGGTGGCAAGCGACGGGATGATCCTCATCGCCCAGAAGAGCAACTACACAAGCCAGTAACCTCAGGAAGAGGGGGATTATTACAATACTGACCAAGATGGAAGGAGTACCAGGGACCGAAGGAACCAATGGGCCCAGCATATCAGACAGAACCCCCGAAAAAGCAAGCTTTGATCGGGCAGTTAAAATAAGACTGGCACATTATGGCCCCAACCCATCTGCCGAAATTATTGACCGGGTCATAGCAGCTGTGGAGGCCAACCTACTTCGCCAAAGCGGCGCTGCAGCAGCCCAAGTCACAGCAACCCCAGTGGAAAAGAGAAAAGTATATTTTGCATCTTTTAAAAACTTCCTGGAAACAGAAGGAGAGATTGATGGGTACCTTGCGGATTTTTAGAGGCAATGTGCACTACACAAGGTACCTACAGAGGACTGGGTCAGGATATTATCTGGAAAATTATCCGGCCAGGCCAGCGAGGCTTTTCGGTCCATTCCAGATGAGGAAGTCGGGGATTATAATGCTGTAAAAGAGGCTCTGCTCTCCAGGTATGCGATTACACCGGAGGCATACAGGAGGCGGTACAGAGACACTGTTAAACTAGCTGGAGATTCCTACGTCGAGTGGGCATGTAAGGTGCACCGCACAGCAGCTCCCTGGATAGCGGGGTGCCAAGCCGTATCTGGGGAAGAGGTGCTGCAGCTATTCCTGTTGGAACATTGCTTCGACAAGTTACCCGCAGGAGTATGAGAGTGGGTTTGGGACTGTAAACCCTCCACCCTGCATGAAGCTGCTTGCTTGGCAGATGAGTATACAGATACCCGCAAACTGGACACTGCTACCACTAAGCCCCCTGCCAGAGTGGAGTACCGACCCACAGTCACCCCAGCAGCTACCAGTTACCAACCCCCGGCACACCGCTCTACCACACGGCCTCCAGCCACGAACTATTCTCAGAGAGCCCGGTTCAATTCACGGGGCTACTCACAACCTATTCGGTGCTTTGGATGTAAGCAACTTCGGCACAAAAGACCAGAGTGTCCCCTAAACACAGCGAACCAAGCACAGTCCTGGAGAAGACCCGCCGGCGGAATCCCACGTAACCCTCAGCCTGCGGCCCACTACGCAGAGGAGCAAGAATGCTGGGGCATCCTACATGAAGCAGACCCCGTGCAAGCTGCCCACCGGAATAACCGGCAACTGGTTAAAGTGAATGGGAAGGAGGTCAGTGGTCTACAGGATACTGGTGCTACCATGACCTTGCTTCAAAAGAACTTGGTGTCTGAGAAACAGCACACTGGAGACACTGTGGCTGTGAGGGTAGCAGGGGGCACTGTGTTCCGCCTACCTGTTGCCCAGGTACATTTGGATTGGGGGGGGGGCGCTAGACCTGTGAATGTGGGGGTCATGAAGGACTTACCTGCTGATGTTCTCCTTGGAAATAACTTGGCCCCCCTTGTTTCTGCCTATGCTCCCATGGGTCCCACCCATGTTAACCCTGTGACTACCTGTGCCCAGATCCGTGCCGCAGAGACTGACCCACCTGCTGCTGAGCTCAGTAAATCTCTATCCGCCATTGATACGTGGAAGTCCCATTACAATGCGCTGATGAAGGAGAAGAGTCAAGTAGAGGATGAAAGAGGAGCGCAGAGGAAAAAGCGCGTTTAGAACGGGAATCTCTGCTAGACAAGCTGCACCGACAGACTGCAGAAAACACCAGCTTGAGAATGGAACATGAAACATTAAAGACAAACTTAGCGACACTGGAGGAGAAGCTGACGCTGGCTCATAGTGAGGTGCAGCAACTCAAGGGCACCCTATGTCAGTATGAAGGGATTGTGGATACCTATAAAGAGCAGGTACAAAAAACTCGTAAAGAAGCTGATGAGATTTTGAAGGACTGTTTAGCCCTGGTCTGGGCACTGAAGAAGGTGAACCCTTATTTATACGGACAGGAATTCTCTCTCATAACGGGAATACAGATGGATTGTCCCGGCAAACTGACATGCCTACCACCTCCTAGTCCGGTCATCCCCAAGTTGACCCGCCAAAGGGTCAAGCCGGGTCTGCCGGAGTGTCCCACCAGGAGGGAGCCATGTGACAGACCCCTCTGTCAGTACTGGAAGGGTTAACTCTGTTCAGTTTTGAGAAACTATTTTCTGAGACAGGTTTCCTAGCATATTGTGTACTGTAATTAAGTTTATGTGATAAGCATTCACTGCTAGGTGATAAGAAGGACTCAATTGTCTTCTTGTGTTTAAATTGTTTATCTGCTTAAGTAATGTAATTCTATTGTATCATGAAAAAGGGTGTCTTCCCCTTCTGAGGGTGGAATTAGCTGGGTTGTGAGTTGCTGATCCCATATTCAGGACATCTTTCATCTGGTATTAACCCTTGGTATCCGGGTTATACCATAACAATCCCATACCTCCAATAGCACCTACAGTATATTTGAGGGATTGTCATTCTTTCAAGGTGAAATTTGCATGCCCCTAGTAACATCATAAATTAAAACCAACATGAAAATCCACTGCCTTTCTTACTCTAGTGTTAAAATTAAAATGTTCTAACAAGATACGTTTTATTCTATAGTGGCCCTCTAAAGGGACAATAAACACCTTGAGATTTTTATATAAAATGCTTAGTTATGTATAATAAAACAACTTTGCAATATACTTTCATTATTTATTTAACTCCATTTTCATGTGATTTAGCTCTGAAAATGGACCAATTGTTAACCATAAGACCATGATTTGTCAAGTCTAACCCTATTACATATCTGTCCCTAATTATCTTTAACTGATAACAACTGCAAAACAATTATCTTTATACTAACGTTAAAACAGTGACTAGCTTTGTTGTCAGAAGACTAAAGCCCAGATTAGCTCCACCAAATAAGGCACATGATAGGTGGAATTTGGATATTAAAAAATAATTGCAGTAAAAAGGATGTTAACTTGTTTTACAAATGTTAAGACTTGGCTGATATGTTATCCTTTAGCAACAGAACAGAAATGTCTTGTAATTACAAGGTGTTTACTATCCCTTTAAGTTAAGGTACAGAATTTTATATGACGATGTCAGTAGTTTTGAGGTATTTAGTTATAAAAACATAGTCTATGTCTACACCACAATCACCAAGTGTGCCACACTGAGAAAAACTTGAACTGGTCCTAGGGGGTGGGGCATGGCACACCCAAACAGGTTACCACCTGGGAGTGTTTGTTTTTCACAATATCACTAATTAGCGAAGACTGAACATTTAGAAGGAGCTGCAATACTGGAGTCCAGACATATTCTAATTATGGTTTCATTAGCACAAATAAACTACTACCTAGAAACATAAAAGCAGGAATAAAAAAAAACACACCCTATAACATCCTTTGGGCAATTGTGCTTAAAGTGATGGTAAATTTGCCTCCATAACTTTACATATTTTGAAAGCTCTTGTCATTACTAGCATATTGATCTGCTTATTTATTTCAAAACTCAATTAAACTTCTAAAAATCAGCGTTTTTTTCAGGCTCCGTTACCTGATTTTATACAGCCCCTGTCAGAGATTTTCAGAGTGTAGTATTTGATTGGCATCTCTTTCAGCCAATAGGAGCCTCACCATGCGCCCCATGGATTTTACTCACAGCACGCTCCCGTGCTTGTAACTCTGCCTGGAAATGCAACTGCGCATGCGCAACTCAATACACTATTTGCGCAACTAAATACCTGTACCCGTTAGCGGCCTCACTGTTTTAGTTGCGCAAATAGCGTATTGAGTTGCGCAGTTGCACTTCCAGGCAGAGTTACAAGCACAGGAGCGTGCTGTGAGTAAAATCCATGGGGCGCATGGTGAGGCTCCTATTGGCTGAAAGAGATGCCAATCAAATACTACACTCTGAAAATCTCTGACAGGGGCTGTATAAAATCAGGTAACAGAGCCTGAAAAAAATGCTGATTTTTAGAAGTTTAATTGAGATTTCAACTAAATAAGCAGATCAATATGCTAGTAATGACAAGAGCTTTCAGAATATGTAAAGTTATGGAGGCAAATTTACCATCACTTTAATTCAACTAACCCTGAAATGTATCATTTCTATCCTATACAAACTGATGTTGCAGCCCACAGGGGGCTCTCTCCCCTCATACATTTAAAAGTTTAATGGAGAATAAGAAGACATAAGTGCAAAAGAATGGCATAAAGCATTTCTAATCACCAAGACTGCTTTGGTCTCAAGTTCAGGAAACAATTTTCAAATACCTAACAAGGATGGTATCTTACACCTAGTAGACTGAAACATATATACCCAACGTTAACTGGAAAATGCTGGAGGGACTTTTTTGAAGAGGGGTCAATAACCTATATTTGGTTAGGCAGTAAAGAAATTGTAAATCTTTGGCTGGAAATTATGAGCACAATGAGTAAAGTATTAGACGTTATAGTTCCAAAAAACCCAGGGATTCATTTTGTTTTTGTCTGTTCCTGTCAGGAATCTATTCAGTTTCCCTCCTTCTATGACATCAGCCTCACTCTGAATCTATAAATCTAACCTACGCCCTGTTCCTAGTGCTTAGTAATTGTTTAGACTTCATGACAAGTAGTCTATATACCCTGAGCTCTCTACAATTTAATACTAAACAATCCTGATCTCATCAACTATGTGAATAAGTAACCAGTGTACTTTTCAGGATTGTGCACGACTTATCTTTCTACTCTGGATGTGACAAGATCCACTGAAATATCGCTGATCTAGTTGATCACTTTCCACCTGTTGGTTTCTGCATCTGATGTATAACTAGTAACAGACCGACAATCTACATTTGTGCCATCATATGTATTTTGGATTACAAACTTACCGCAACAGTCTGTCTTGGAGTTATAAACTCTTTCCGAATCTAGCGAGGAGCGGCGTGTGACGTCAGCTGTCACTCAAGCCTAACACTGCCGGCTCACGACCACTTTGCTCCGTTCTAATTGCGATCTGCAGCCGCTGCAATAGGAGACATCAGCGATACACGCTGTCAGCACACAGCAACCGCTGCAATAGGAGACATCAGTGATACACGCTGTCAGCACACAGCAACCGCTGCTAAGGAGACTTCAGCTTCCTACGTCTGCTCAGTTAACAGCACAGACCCAATCCTCTCTCTCTCTTACCTGAAGTTTTGAAGAACTTCTCAGTGCGAGTATAGTGTATGTCAAAAAGAGTTCTCCCATGTCTGGCAGAGACTGTTTCACTTTTAACTCTTAATACCTGCTCAAGAGTTATCACATACCTTTCATTACCTCTCGGTTATCCTGAAGTATAAGTTATTACCATTACTAAGCACTGCTTGTAATAAGCCTCTATGTGGATTGAATAACTATATTATTTCAATCTAATTCTCAATTGAAAATAATTCACTCAGGATTATAGCTATTGATTTTCAATATCAGTAGTTCATTCTTGAGTAGTACAAACCACCTTAAATCTACAGCTGTGATCTGTTTAACCTTTCTCATTAGAAACAACTCAGGGTTGGGGAAAATCCTGACAGTTCCTAAGATGAGAACCAGAACAATACAGTCTTTGCTGTACATCATTCTTAACATCTCAAAAGCTCTGATACCCTGGCATTGGAAATCCCAGGTAATCCCAACTAAAGCAGAATAGATATTGCAGGTCTCAACATTTCTGCAAATTACCACTACCTAAAAAAGTAGTCAATATATAGTAGCACACATTAATTTTGGACACCAGGAAGAAGGCTGTTATGACTTTTTTGGACAACAATGAGGGGATTTAACCCTCTTCTCCCATCTTCCCACCACCCTCCTCATCTGTTTATCAACTTCCACCCCCCCAGGTAACCCTGGAAGCCATTCAAGCTAAAAAAATATCAATTTTATGAGGCACTCTGGCTTGCGTGGATTACTTCACCAATACTTAGTAAGGGAGTGCTCATGCAGCAACCAGCCCACATAAATGTAAAAACTACATACACTGTGCTAAATCTCTACCTTATCTGGTTAATGCAATAATAGGAAGAAAAATGTAGAATCAGAGCAATTATAAACTAAGGGGACTGAGAACTTGGGACACATTAAGATCAGTTGTTAATAGAATGCCCTACCATTCTACCCAAGAACTTACTGAACTAAAGACGCCCATCAACCCTGGAATAAATTGACACCCTAATTTACCTTATAGCATTCTGTAAACAAACGGTTTTGATGTAAGTTGGCTTTGCTTATTAGTTATTCTATGGTTTGCAGAATTAGTTTAATAAAGCTCATTAAAAAAAACCCATAGTTCATTGAACAGATTAAACACCTATATTTAATTACAAGCTTTTTTTCACACTGCTTCTAATTCATAATGCTGGCTAAACATTTCAAGGTACATGAAAGTAAAAATTAAATAATATGTAATTTATATACTCCAACACATTATAGAATGGATTAACACTGTAGCAGCTGCAAGGTATGGGTTGCCCTAGAAACACATATTCTGCAAAATTCAAAAGTAGGTCCTCTATGCTGGACTGATAGTACAGACTGCAAATAATCAACCAATACCCAGTACTTAAGGGCTTCTTCTAAAACTGGGACAGTGTTATAACCACCAACCCAGGTATATAAACTAAATATTCTCTTAAAAGTGGGGCATCCTACCTAGTCTGGTCCTGAGGAAAGACGCAGGTAACACCTAACCTATCTTTCATTTTCTGGAAAATAGGGAAGTCAGTTAGGAAACAAATGACAATGGAGATGGGTCATTTGCCAGATAACTTAAATATGCCCAGCTGTAGCTCTATGCACAAATCTAGCTGCACACAGAAACTCACACTTTGAACAAATATACCACTAAAACGGCACCTAAAGGCACTCATAGTTTAATCTGTATAATGGTAGAGTTAGGCCACCAGGTAGATGCTCAAAATTGGGAATATGGAAGTATATTAAAACATTATTGGTGTCTCCTCAATTGTTAGAACTAAATACAAAAATACTTCTGTGATGGTAGCTCACACCAAGCAGTCTCCTATATACCATACATGGTCCAGGAAGTGTTGGAAGTAATGTATGGTACAGGCAATGGTGTTGCATATTTGGTGGTCTTGCCCACCTTTTTTACCCCTCTGGGGAGTTATACATCATTTTGCAAAAGAGCTGTTAGGCCTCATCTTTACTCTGTACCCAATGATTGCAATTTTGAAGAAACAACAGAGAAATTTCTATAAAGCTTGTTTGCAGACTTGCAGTTACTAAAAATGTATTTAAATAATGCTAAATCAATCGGAAGTAGATGGAAATAGATGTTATTGCCCACACTCCAAGAATGGCATGCAACGATGATTGAACTCTTAGGGGCTAATTTATTAAGCTGCAAATGCAGCTCTTTCCCCATGAGCCTTTAGGCTCGCTGTAAACAAAAGTTAGGAAGCAGTGGTCTAAGACAAGTAGCTAAATACATTTGCCTCTTGTCATTAGCTCCCTAGATGTGTTCAACTAGGTCCCAGTAGTGCACTATTGCCCTGTAGCTAACTTTAACTCTATGTTTAACCCATACTGTAGCTGCTCAGAGTTTCAGTAGGGCTTGTATCACAAATTGAGTTCTTAGGCTCTCTGAACAAGTGCTGTGTTCAAAATGCTGGTGCACGGTGCATACTTAAATATACATTTGAAACAGCTATAACTTTTATAAGAAGCATTTTTGCTAATATATGTACATTACAAAAATGCTTCTATTCAAAACTGAAATGCATCCCTGTGGATTCCAATTTTGTCTGGAATGATCCTTTAACACACATTCCGAAGTATATATACATCATGAAGCACATAGCCCATCATACTGCATAATGTATAAATACGCTGGCCCTTAAGGAAGCTCCAACAGTCTCATTGTCAAGTGACAACCAAGACTTGCTCTTCCTGGGCTCCGTTACCCTATGAGTTCAGACTACCTGATAATTACAGACAGTGACACTGTCTGTGTGTCTTTCTGCAATGATCTTCGTTTGTGCCAGAGGACGGCACCCTAACTACAGAAAATGAAATGTGGATGGGAGAGGGAGGGATGAGACGCTACACTACAGAAAAATTATGAATCCGGGTGAGGGGGACTCTACATTAGAGATCGTAGGTGGGGGATGCGGGGGGGGGGGAAGACGACTGCTAAACTACAGAAAAATATATAAAATAATAAATAAAAAATAAAATAAATTGTCTATGAAAAAGGGATATGGTCTATGTTTATGTTCATGTATGTGTGTGTTTGCACATATTAATGTATGTGTATGTACGCAGTGTTTTTAACTTATATTTCAATAGAAAATTCTGGTTTAAAAGTAAGTGAAGAACTCTACTATTTAACCTTTGGCTTAGCACTCGAGTGATATTCAACATGAGTTTTTGAGAGCACCCCCTAAAGAAGTCTATTATGTGAGGGATTTAGCGCACACAAACTATCAGATATGCAGACATTTTAGCATGCCCTAGACTTTCACTTGAGTGCTATTATATTATTTTCAACTTGCAATTTGAGCTAAAAAAAAAAAGCGTTATTGATTGCGTTCAAGCGTTGTTAGTGCACAATAGTTATCATTTTTTTGCGCTTCACTTGTAATCTGTCTAAGTATCTTTTGGGTTATTTGTTTGCAGGTAATAAAGAGAAATACAAAATATATAGTAAAACAAGATGAATAATTTATTTTGCTTAAAGAGAGAAAATGCAATCATAAAATACCCAATGGGGCCCATTTATCAAGCTCCGAACGGAGCTTGTGGGCCCGTGTTTCTGGCGAGTCTTCAGACCGCTGCTCCATAACCCTGTCCGCCTGCTCTGATGAGGCGGACAGGAATCGCCGGAAATCAACCCGATCGAGAACGATCGGGTTGATTGACACCTCCCTGCTGGTGGCCGATTGGCCGCGAGTCAGCAGGGGGCGGCATTGCACCAGCAGCTCTTGTGAGCTGCTGGTGCAATGCTGACTACGGAGAGCGTATTGTTCTCCGCATTCAGCGAGGTCTTGCGGACCTGATCCGCACTGTCGGATCAGGTCCACAAGACCTTTAATAAATAGGCCCCAATGGCTCAACAACCTTAACCTGTTCATGAACCGCAATGTATTATGGTTCTTAGAGGAGATTACACATGTTCTTAGTTAATACCTATGCAAAAAAGCATTTGTGCTATTAAAATAACGTTTATTCATTTTGTCATATGACCACATATCACTGATGACAACTCAGTACAAAACTATTTTAATTTTCTATTTAGTTGGCTTTCCTATAAACATGGTACTACACATGCTTAAAAAAAATAGATCAGAGATACAGAGTAACTATCTATAATACTAAGGAGTTTACTAAATATAATTTTTCCTTTACAGCTTTTCATAGTCATTCTAGTAGTGATATTTCAGTTTTTACCTAGCCATATGGAATTGTTGCGCAGGGTTTAGTCGGGCAGCAAACACAGTAATGTAACTGTTTCTCTAGTGGCGGACGTTTACAGAGTCCCAATAGATGCATTTATGTAATAGTGTCAAAGCAATACTCATTTGAGATATGATGGAGATAAAAGCATGTAATATAGTGTCATAAAGTATAATGAAAAACCTTATATTGAAAACTAAATTAATCAAAGCAGAATACTGCTAATTATCTTTTCTATTTATTGCAACTTGAATAAGATATTGATTAAACATATACATAAAATAAACAAAATATGTTATAGTTACAAAATATAACAGAGGGCAATTTTATAATGAAATTTAGAGGGTCTTTTTTTTTTCTTTTGTACAGTGGGAGGGGGTGTGTTATCTCAGGTTTCTGGACAAATACAGGATCGTTTTATCAAGGGATGGGTATGGTGAGTAGCACACAAGGGAGGCTGTGGGCCAGGCTTGCGGAGGGGCACCTGCCCAGGGAGGTGTAATATATACTGTTATTCTTTATAAAGATAACACTGAATATTGGGACACATGTGGGCTATACATGGAGCAATTCATACAGGGCGAGGGGAATCAGAGTACTGAGATGTGGGGCCCCGCAAATTTGGCTTGCCCAGGGCCCCACAAATGCTATATGGCCCATGGTTTCTACAGACCTGGTGTAACTGATGTAGTGGCAGATGGATTTTGCTTTGAGAGTGGCAGATATTCCCAGACCAACAAACATTCAAAATGTATACTAAAGCTGGACTCTAATATTTTATATATATAAAAGGTACCAATAAATATGAATATAAAATAAATTTCATCCAGAAATATTTAAAATATTTAATAATATAGTAATAGCGATTGTGGTTTAGGTATCGCAACAACGCCCCAAGAACGCCCCTGAACGCCTACGAACAGCACCTTTTTAAGTATGTGATATTGCCAAGACAAATTTCAACATAAGCTTGCCATTATGACAAGGCCCCTTGACAACAAAATAAGCATTCATGAATTTAACCCATTGTAGTAGTGGTAGAGAAGTGGCTCCTTTTGTACTTGATTATTGAAATATAAATAATCAAGTTCTTGGAGCTTTAACAAAACAGTTTTGGCAAAAGATAAAATAAAAATATTGTTCCTAATGGTCTAATGTTTGGTTCCCTTGACACTTTATTACTCATCTTTAAAAAAAATACTCAGAGAATTAAAGAAAATATAAAAATGCCAATTTGTAACACCATTTGACGTCAACAATTTGCTGGGAATAGTGAAAATGTATTCACATCCTTCACAGCCAGATGCTTCTCATGGAAACATATTTGGTATTTGCTGACAGAAATTCTCTAGAGAATGTGGATGAAATCCACCGACACTGCTGCAGAATGAAACAAACAGCTATTTGATGTCCATTACAGTGTTGTTTTGATTGTTTAGTTTGTGTGCTATACAGAAAATATTAATTCACTATTAAGAGAAATGATTTCCACAAACAGTGAAAATTAAAGGGACAGTCTTGTCAAAATTAAAATTTCATGATTCAGATAGGGCATGCAATTCTAAACAACTTTCCAATGTACTTGCATCATCAAATTTGCTTTGTTCTCTTGGCATTCTTTGTTGAAAGCTAAACCTAAACCATAAGCAAAGTTGAGAAGCCGTCCCATTTGAGGTTCAGCACCCTGGATAGTGCTTGCTTATTGGTGTCTACATTTAGCCACCAATAAGCAAGCATAACCCAGATTCTGAACCAAAAATGGGACGGCTCCTAAGCTTTGCATTTCTGCTTTTTAAATAAAGATAGCAAGAGAACAAAGAAAAATTGATAATAGGAGTAAATTAGAAAGTTGCTTAAAATTGCCTGCTCTATCTGAATCATTAAACACTGGCAACTAATATAATGTAGCTAACAGGAATACATGAGAATAGTAATGCAAATTTACAAATTGATGATTGATACTAGGTAGCCAGTATGATATTTGGTTAATTAGCATTTACAAAAAAACCCCATCATTTATGTAAGAACTTACCTGATAAATTAATTTCTTTCATATTGGCAAGAGTCCATGAGCTAGTGACGTATGGGATATACAATCCTACCAGGAGGGGCAAAGTTTCCCAAAGCTCAAAATGCCTATAAATACACCCCTCACCACACCCACAATTCAGTTTAACGAATAGCCAAGCAGTGAGGTAATAAAGAAAGGAGTAAAAAGCATCAACAAAGGAATTTGGAAATAATTGTGCTTTATACAAAAACGTCATAGCCACCATAGAAAGGGTGGGCCTCATGGACTCTTGCCAAAATGAAAGAAGTGAATTTATCAGGTAAGTTCTTACATAAATTATGTTTTTTTCATGTAATTGGCAAGAGTCCATGAGCTAGTGACGTATGAGATAGCAATACCCAAGATGTGGAACTCCACGCAAGAGTCACTAGAGAGGGAGGGATAAAATAAAAACAGCCATTTTCCGCTGAAGAAAATTAATCCACAACCCAAAATATAAGTTTTATTCTCATAAATGAAAGGAAAAAACTTAAAACATAAGCAGAAGAATCAAACTGAAACAGCTGCCTGAAGAACTTTTCTACCAAAAACTGCTTCCGAAGAAGCAAATACATCAAAACGGTAGAATTTAGTAAATGTATGCAAAGAAACCAAGTTGCTGCTTTGAAAATCTGATCAACTGAAGCTTCATTCCTAAAAGCCGACGAAGTGGAAACTGATCTAGTAGAATGAGCTGTAATTCTCTGAGGCGGGGCTTGACCCGACTCCAAATAAGCTTGATGAATCAAAAGCTTTAACCATGAAGCCAAGGAAACGGCAGAAGCTTTCTGACCTTTCCTAGGACCAGAAAAGTTAACAAATAAACTAGAAGTCTTCCTGAAATCTTTAGTGGCTTCAACATAATATTTCAGAACTCTCACCACATCCAAAGAATTTAAAGATCTCTCCAAAGAATTCTTAGGATTAGGACACAAGGAAGGGACAACAATTTCTCTATTAATGTTGTTAGAATTCATAACCTTAGGTAAGAATTTAAATGAAGTCCGCAAAACCGCCTTATCCTGATGAAAAATAAAAGGAGATTCACAAGAGAGAGCAGATAATTCAGAAACTCTTCTAGCAGAAGAGATGGCCAAAAGAAACAAAGCTTTCCAAGAAAGTAGTTTAATGTCCAAAGAATGCATAGGCTCAAAAGGAGGAGCCTGTAAAGCCTTTCTAAACCAAATTAAGACTCCAAGGAGGAGAGATTGATTTAATGACAGGCTTGATACGAACCAAAGCCTGAACAAAACAGTGAATATCAGGAAGCTTAGCAATCTTTCTGTGAAATAAAACAGAAAGAGCAGAGATTTGTCCCTTCAAAGAACTTGCAGACAAACCCTTATCCAAACCATCCTAAAGAAACTGTAAAATTCTAGGAATTTGAAAAGAATGCCCAGATAATTTATGAGAGGAACACCATGAAATGTAAGTCTTCCAAACTCGATAATAAATCTTTCTAGAAACAGATTTAATAGGCTGCAACATAGTATTAAAGGGACAGTCAAGTCCAAAAAAAACTTTCATGTTTCAAATAGGGCATGTAATTTTAAACAACTTTCCAATTTACTTTTATCACCAATTTTGCTTTGTTCTTTTGGTATTCTTAGTTGAAAGCTAGACCTAGGAAGGCTCATATGATAATTTCTAAGCCCTTGAAGGCCGCCTCTAATCACATGCTTTTGTATTTGCTTTTCACAGCAGGGGGGAGCTAGTTCAGGTAAACCCTATAGATTACATTGTGAGCACGCCCGTGGATTGTGGCAGACACTGCACTAATTGGCTAAAATGAAAGTCAATAGATAATAAATAAAACGTCATGTGATCAGGGGGCTGTCAGAAGATGCTTAGATACAAGGTAATCACAGAGGTTAAAAGTATATTAATATAACTGTGTTGTTTATGCAAAACTGGGGAATGGGTAATAAAGGGATTATCTATCTTTTAAAACAACAACAATTCTGGTGTTGACTGTCCCTTTAATCACAGAATCAGAGAAACCTCTATGACTAAGCACTAAGCGTTCAATTTCCATACATTCAAATTGAATGATTTGAGATCCAGATGGAAAAGCAGACCTTGAGACAGAAGGTCTGGCTTTAATGGAAGTGGCCAAGGTTGGCAACTGGACATCCAAACAAGATCCGCATACCAAAACCTGTGAAGCCATGTTGGAGCCACCAGCAACACAAACGATTGCTCCATGATGATTTTGGAGATCACTCTTGGAAGAAGAACTAAAGGCAGGAAATATAAGCAGGTTGATAACACCAAGGAAGTGTCAACGCATCCATTGCTTCCGCCTGAGGATCCCTGGACCTGGACAGGTACCTGGGAAGCTTCTTGTTTAGATGAGAAGCCATCAGATCTATTTCTGGAAGACCCCACATCTGAACAACCTGAGAAAACACATCTGGATGAAGGGACCACTCCCCCGGATGTAAAGTCTGAGATAATCAGCTTCCCAATTGTCTATACCTGGGATATGAACCGCAGAAATTAGACAGGAGCTGGATTCCACCCAAGCAAGTATCCGGGATACTTCTTTCATAGCTTGGGGACTGTGAGTCCCACCCTGATGATTGACATATGCCACAGTTGTGATATTGTCTGTCTGAAAACAAATGAACGGTTCTCTCTTCAACAGAGGCCAAATCTGAAGAGCCCTGAAAATCACACAGAGTTTCAAAATATTGATTGGTAATCTCGCCTCTTGAGATTTCCAAACCCCTTGTTCTGTCAGAGATCGCCAAAAAGCTCCCCAACCTGAAAGACTCACAGTCCAGGTTAGACAAACAAAAGAGGCCCTTAGAACTATACGATGGTGATCTAACCACCAAGTCAGAGATAGTCGAACATTGGGATTTAAGGATATTAATTGTGATATCCTTGTATAATCCCTGCACCATTGGTTCAGCATACAAAGCTGGAGAGGTCTCATATGAAAACGAGCAAAGGGGATTGCGTCCGATGCTGCAGTCATGAGACCTAAAACTTCCATGCACATAGCTTCTGAAGGGAATGACTGAGACTGAAGGTTCCGACAGGCTGCAACCAATTTTAAACGTCTCTTGTCTGTTAGTGTCATAATACCAAATGCCTGTCTCTTTAAAAGATATATCCCTAACTGAGTCCTGGCTATAAAGGAGCCTGCAACATTCAATACCTTGCTTGGTACTGAGGACTCTGACTTCCCTCTGTGCTACTGAACACACGCTGTTTGCGTGTCATCTATCCACTTCCGGTTTCACGGACCTTCACTTCCGGTTTACACAGAACAGGATGCTGCAGCTCTGTAAGCTGCTCTCCCCTCAAACTACTTCAGCGGTTTGCCTAAAAAACAATCACTGAACCACCATTGCTACTTTTTCTCCCTCCGGAGGTGAGTCATTGCTGGACATATCATCTTATATATTTTTGTCATAAAACCATTTTGTCACTTTTACATTTTTTCACAAAAACGTTACTTTTTCTTTTGTTTTCTGGACATTATCTCTTTTGTAATTTTTGCCTCATATTTATTGTTTGCTACAAACCCATATTTTTCCTTTTATCATATTTTTGCTATGCAGTCCTAAACCTTCAGAGTTAAAACTGTTATTTCATTCAATTACAACTTTTTAGTGAGAACCACAATCTAACTCACTTATTGGCCACAACAGTTTTAACTCTCATATTAAACTCCACTCACTCAGTTTATATGTGTGTATTTCCAGATAAAATACCCACTATAGATTATGTGAGACACAACCTTTATTTATATGGTCTGCTGTAATAACTGTTTTGCATATATTTGTTCTACAAAATCTAACTTAAAGTTAGTGTGTGTTACAGTTAGAGACAGAGTCATGGACACTGAATCTATCTGGAAACCTAAAAAGGTGACCCTTGTCTGAGGAATCAAAGAACTTTGGTAAATTGATCCTCCAACCATGTTTTCGAAGAAACAACACTAGTTGATTCATGTGAGATTCTGCAGAACGTAAAGACTGAGCTAGTACCAAGATATCGTCCAAATAAGGAAACACTGCAATACCCCGCTCTCTGATTACAGAGAGTAGGGCACCGAGAACGTTTGAAAAGATTCTTGGCGCTGTCGCTAGGCCAAAAGGAAGAGCGACAAATTGGTAATGCTTGTCTAGAAAAGAGAATCTCAGAAACTGATAATGATCTGGATGAATCGAGATATGAAGATATGCATCCTGTAAGTCTATTGTGGACATATAATGCCCTTGCTGAACAAAAGGCAGAATAGTCCTTATAGTCATCATTTTGAAAGTTGGCACTCTTACATAACGATTCAAAATTTTCAGATCCAGAACTGGTCTGAATGAATTTTCTTTCTTTGGGACAATGAATAGATTTGAATAAAACCCCAGACCCTATTTCTGAAACGGAACTGGCATGATTACCCCTGAAAACTCCAGGTCTGTAACACACTTCAGGAAAGCCTGAGCCTTTACTGGATTTGCTGGGATGCGTGAGAGAAAAAATCTTCTCACAGGAGCTCTTACTCTGAATCGTATTTGGTACCCCTGAGAATCCATTGATTTTGGACAGAATTTGTCCAAATATCCTTGAAAAATCTTAATCTTAAAATATTTGGCACCAAGTATGACGCACAACACAAACAGAATTTTTTTTGGCGCTAACAACATCTGGAAATGACACACTTGCGTCATTGAAGACACAAGCTTGTGAAAGTAAATTTGCGTCATCGAACGTAACTTTGCGCCAAAAAATCTAGCGCCAAAAATGACGCAATATACTTTGGCATTTTGCGCCCTCACAAGCCTAATTCTGCCCGCGAATTTAAAATAACAATCATTTGAAAAAAAGACTATACCCCAGATAAGAAATAAATTTAGTTGTAAATAATAGAATTGCAGACTTGAATTTATCTGGCCTCCTGAATAAGTATTGTGGCTCTAATCTTTTGGAATTCCAGATTTGGGGATTTGTACCTGTATGTGTGTGTGTGTGTGTGTGTGTATAGATTATTATATTCTTAAAATATGGATATACCAGCATGATTATACATGATTGTTCGATCTAGTAGAATCTCACTGTTTTCTACCATACCTCAACTGGATTGAAGAAACACGATAGGATTTAGATTAAGTTAGATACATAGGTGGGAAATATGTTTTTTTTTAAGGGATTTATATAATCATATTAAGTTATAGCTATGACATGGGGAATGATATATTTTTTTTCACAGAAAAATAGTTCCATCGTTTATTTCACTCTTTTGATGATATGTATTATATAGAACTAGTCCTAAAGCCCGTTCACACGGGCCATTTTTTGCAGTACAGCGGTCCCACCTCTTTTGCTCTCTCCCTCCCCCTCTCATTTGCTCTCTCTCTCCCCCTCTCTTTTGAGCTTTCTCTCTCCCCCCTCTCTTTTGAGCTCTCTCTCTCCCCCTCTCTTTTGCTCTCTCTCTCTCCCTCTCTCTTTTGTACTCTCTCTCTCCCCCTCTCTTTTGCATTCTCTCTCCCCCCTCTCTTTTGCGCTCTCTCTCTCCCCCCTCTCTTTTGCACTCTCTCTCCCCCCCTCTCTTTTGCGCTCTCTCTCTCCCCTCTCTTTTGCACTCTCTCTCTCCCCCCTCTCTTTTGCGCTCTCTCTCTCCCCCTGTCTTTTGTGCTCTCTCTCTCTCCCCCCTCTCTTTTGCGCGCTCTCTCTCCCCCCTCTCTTTTGTGCTCTCTCTCTTCCCCTCTCTTTTGCGCTCTCTCTCTCCCTCTCTCTTTTGAACGCTCTCTCTCCCCCTCTCTTTTGCGCTCTCTCTCTCCCCCTCTCTTTTGCACGCTCTCTCTCCCCCTCTCTTTTGCGCTATCTCTCTCCCCCATCTCTTTTGCGCCCTCTCTCTGCCCCATCTTTTTGCACTCTCTCCCCCCTCTCTCTCTCCCCTCTCTTTTGCACTCTCTCTCCCCCTCTCTTTTGTGCTCTCTCTCCCACCCTTTCTTTTGCACTCTCTCCCCCTCTCTTTTGCGCTCTCTCTCCCCCTTTCTTTTGCGCTCTCTCTCCCCTCTCTTTTGCGCTCTCTCTCCCCCTCTCTTTTGCACTCTCTCTCCACCCCTCTCTTTTGCACTCTCTCCACCCTCTCTTTTTTGCGCTCTCTCTCCCCCCTCTCTTTTGCGCTCTCCCCCCCCTCTTTTGCGCTCTTCCCCCTCTCTTTTGCTGTCTCTCTCCCCCCTCTTTTGCGCTCTCTCTTCCCCCCTCTCTTTTGCGCTCTCTCCTTCCTTCTCTTTTGCGCTCTCTCCCCCTCTCTTTTGCTGTCTCTCTCCCCCTCTCTCTTTTGCTGTCTCTATCCCCCCTCTCTTTTGCTGTCTCTCTCCCCCTCTCTTTTGCTGTCTCTCCCCCTCTCTCTTTTGCTGTCTCTCTCCCCCTCTCTCTTTTGCTGTCTCTCTCCCCCCTCTCTTTTGCGCTCTCTCCCCCCTCTCTTTTGCGCTCTCCCCCTCTCTTTTGCTATCTCTCTCCCCCTCTCTCTTTTGCGCTCTCTCTTCCCCCCTCTCTTTTGCGCTCTCTCCCCCTCTCTTTTGCGCTCTCTCCCCCTCTCTCTTTTGCTGTCTCTATCCCCTCTCTCTTTTGCTGTCTCTCTCCCCCTCTCTCTTTTGCTGTCTCTCTCCCCCCTCTCTTTTGCTGTCTCTCTCCCCCTCTCTCTTTTGCTGTCTCTCTCCCCCCCTTTCTTTTGCTGTCTCTCTCCCCCTCTCTTTTGCTGTCTCTCTCCCCCCTCTCTTTTGCTGTCTCTCTCCCCCTCTCTTTTGCTGTCTCTCTCTCCTTCTCTCTTTTGCTGTCTCTCTACCCCCTCTCTTTTGCTGTCTCTCTCCCCCCTGTCTTTTGCTGTCTCTCTCCCCCTCTCTCCCTCCCCCCTCTCTTTCTCTCTCCCCCCTCTCTATCTCTCTCCCCTCTCTCTATCTCTCTCCCATCTTCCAGCTATTGCGCGGCCACGCCCCCTTCACGTCCGGCCACGCCCCTTCACACACGGCCACGCCCCATTCACGCCCACTTCTGCCACGGCGCAGATCTTCAGCTAAGGACTCAAAGGCCAGGTGTGTTTGTCCTTGTGCTGTCTCTACTGTGCATGACAGCTTCAGACAAACACACTTGGCCTTTTATAGTATAGGATTATTAATGATACACTAATGATTGGTCCGTTAATTTTTTCATAGAGATGAGTAATTATGATAGATTATATCCGCATTTGCTGTGTACAGTTTATTAAGATACTGTTCAGATGATTTGCATAGTATATACTATTGACTACATGTATCTATTTGTTATAGGTTACATATAGAAGTTATGATGCGCAAGCCTCACAAGCCTAATTCTGCCCGCGAATTTAAAATAACAATCATTTGAAAAAAAGACTATAACCCAGGTAAGAAATAAATTTAGTTGTAAATAATAGAATTGCAGACTTGAATTTATCTGGCCTCCTGAATAAGTATTGTGGCTCTAATCTTTTGGAATTCCAGATTTGGGGATTTGTACCTGTATGTGTGTGTGTGTGTGTGTATAGATTCTTATATTCTTAAAATATGGATATACCAGCATGATTATACATGATTGTTCGTTCTAGTAGAATCTCACTGTTTTCTATCATACCTCAACTGGAATTGAAGAAACACGATAGGATTTAGGTTAAGTTAGATACATAGGTGGGAAATATGTTTTTTTTTAAGGGATTTATATAATCATATTAAGTTATAGCTATGACATGGGGAATGATATATTTTTTTTCACAGAAAAATAGTTCCATCGTTTATTTCACTCTTTTGATGACATGTATTATATAGAACTAGTCCTAAAGCCCGTTCACACGGGCCATTTTTTGCAGTACAGCGGTCCCACCTCTTGCGCTCTCTCCCTCCCCCTCTCTCTTTTTTGCTCTCTCTCTCCCCTCTCCTTTGAGCTTTCTCTCTCCCCCCTCTCTTTTGAGCTCTCTCTCTCCCCCCTCTCTTTTGCGCTCTCTCTCTCCCTCTCTCTTTTGTGCTCTCTCTCTCCCCCTCTCTTTTGCGTTCTCTCTCCCCCTCTCTTTTGCGCTCTCTCTCTCCCCCTCTCTTTTGCACTCTCTCTCTCCCCCTCTCTTTTGCGCTCTCTCTCTCCCCCTCTCTCTTGCACTCTCTCTCTCCCCCTCTCTTTTGCGCTCTCTCTCTCCCCCCCTCTCTTTTGCGCTCTCTCTCTCTTCCCCTCTCTTTTGCGCGCTCTCTCTCTCCCCCTCTCTTTTGCGCTCTCTCTCTCCCCATCTCTTTTGTGCTCTCTCTCTCCCCCATCTTTTTGCGCTCTCTCCCCCCTCTCTCTCTCCCCTCTCTTTTGCACTCTCTCTCCCCCTCTCTTTTGTGCTCTCTCTCCCCTCTCTTTTGCGCTCTCTCTCCCACCCTTTCTTTTGCACTTTCTCTCCCTCTCTTTTGCGCTCTCTCTCCCCCTCTCTTTTGCGCTCTCTCACCCCTCTCTTTTGCGCTCTCTCTCCCCC
This sequence comes from Bombina bombina, assembly GCF_027579735.1. Lineage (NCBI taxonomy): Eukaryota > Metazoa > Chordata > Amphibia > Anura > Bombinatoridae > Bombina > Bombina bombina. Next base: position 521,514,988 of record NC_069503.1, read on the forward strand.
TCTCTTTTGCACTCTCTCTCCACCCCTCTCTTTTGCACTCTCTCCACCCTCTCTTTTGCGCTCTCTCTCCCCCCTCTCTTTTGCGCTCCCCCCCCCCCTCTTTTGCGCTCTTCCCCCCTCTCTTTTGCTGTCTCTCCCCCCCCCTCTTTTGCGCTCTCTCTCTCCCCCCTCTCTTTTGCGCTCTCTCTCTCTCCCCACTCTCTTTTGCGTGCTCTCTCTCCCCCCTCTCTTTTGCGCTCTCTCTCTCCCCCTCTCTTTTGCGCTCTCTCTCTCCCCCATCTCTTTTGCGCTCTCTCTCTCCCACATCTTTTTGCGCTCTCTCCCCCTCTCTCTCCCCTCTCTTTTGCACTCTCTCTCCCCCTCTCTTTTGTGCTCTCTCTCCCCTCTCTTTTGCGCTCTCTCTCCCACCCTTTCTTTTGCACTCTCTCTCCCTCTCTTTTGCGCTCTCTCTCCCCCTCTCTTTTGCGCTCTCTCACCCCTCTCTTTTGCGCTCTCTCTCCCCCTCTCTTTTGCACTCTCTCTCCACCCCTCTCTTTTGCACTCTCTCCACCCTCTCTTTTGCGCTCTCTCTCCCCCCTCTTTTGCGCTCTCTCTTCCCCCTCTCTTTTGCGCTCTCTCCCCCCTTCTCTTTTGCGCTCTCTCCCCCTCTCTTTTGCTGTCTCTCTCCCCCTCTCTCTTTTGCTGTCTCTATCCCCCCTCTATTTTGCTGTCTTTCTACCCCTCTCTTTTGCTGTCTCTCCTTCTCTCTCTTTTGCTGTCTCACTCCCCCTCTCTCTTTTGCTGTCTCTCCCCCCCTCTTTTTTGCGCTCTCTCCCCCTCTCTCTTTTGCGCTCTCCCCCCTCTCTTTTGCTGTCTCTCTCCCCCTCTCTCTTTTGCGCTCTCTCTTCCCCCCTCTCTTTTGCGCTCTCTCCCCCTCTCTTTTGCTGTCTCTCTCCCCCTCTCTCTTTGCTGTCTCTATCCCCTCTCTCTTTGCTGTCTCTCTCCCCCTCTCTCTTTTACTGTCTCTCTCCCCCTCTCTTTTGCTGTCTCTCTCCCCCTCTCTCTTTTGCTGTCTCTCTCCCCCCCTTTCTTTTGCTGTCTCTCTCCCCTTCTCTTTTGCTGTCACTCTCCCCCCTCTCTTTTGCTGTCTCTCTCCCCCTCTCTTTTGCTGTCTGTCTCTCCTTCTCTCTTTTGCTGTCTCTCTACCCCCTCTCTTTTGCTGTCTCTCTCCCCCCTGTCTTTTGCTGTCTCTCTCCCCCTCTCTCCCTCCCCCTCTCTTTCTCTCTCCCCCCTCTCTATCTCTCTCCCCTCTCTCTATCACTCCCATCTTCCATCTATTGCGCGACCACGCCCCCTTCACACCCGGTCACGCCCCTTCACGTCCGGCCACGCCCCATTCACGCCCGGCCACACACGGTCACGCCCACTTCTGCCACGGCGCAGATCTTCAGCTAAGGACTCAAAGGCCAGGTGTGTTTGTCCTTGTGCTGTCTCTACTGCGCATGACAGCTTCGGACAAACACACTTGGCCTTTTATAGTATAGGATTATTAATGATACACTAATGATTGGTCCGTTAATTTTTTCATAGAGATGAGTAATTATGATAGATTATATCCGCATTTGCTGTGTACAGTTTATTAAGATACTGTTCAGATGATTTGCATAGTATATACTATTGACTACATGTATCTATTTGTTATAGGTTACATATAGAAGTTATGATGCGCAAGCCTCACAAGCCTAATTCTGCCCGCGAATTTAAAATAACAATCATTTGAAAAAAAGACTATACCCCAGGTAAGAAATAAATTTAGTTGTAAATAATAGAATTGCAGACTTGAATTTATCTGGCCTCCTGAATAAGTATTGTGGCTCTAATCTTTTGGAATTCCAGATTTGGGGATTTGTACCTGTATGTGTGTGTGTGTGTATAGATTCTTATATTCTTAAAATATGGATATACCAGCATGATTATACCTGATTGTTCAATCTAGTAGAATCTCACTGTTTTCTATCATACCTCAACTGGAATTGAAGAAACACGATAGGATTTAGGTTAAGTTAGATACATAGGTGGGAAATATGTTTTTTTTTAAGGGATTTATATAATCATATTAAGTTATAGCTATGACATGGGGAATTATATATTTTTTTCACATCGTTTATTTCACTCTTTTGATGATATGTATTATATAGAACTAGTCCTAAAGCCCGTTCACACGGGCCATTTTTTGCAGTACAGCGGTCCCACCTCTTGCACTCTCTCCCTCCCCCTCTCTTTTGCTCTCTCTCTCCCCCTCTCTTTTGAGCTCTCTCCCCCCTCTCTTTTGCGCTCACTCTCTCCCTCTCTCTTTTGTGCTCTCTCTCCCCCCTCTCTTTTGCGTTCTCTCTCCCCCCTCTCTTTTGCACTCTCTCTCTCCCCCCTCTCTTTTGCGCTCTCTCTCTCCCCCTCTCTTTTGTGCTCTCTCCCCCTCTCTTTTGCACTCTCTCTCTCCCCCCTCTCTTTTGCGCTCTCTCTCTCCCCCCTCTCTTTTGCGCTCTCTCTCTCTCCCCCCTCTCTTTTGCGCGCTCTCTTTCCCCCTCTCTTTTGCGCTCTCTCTCTCCCCCTCTCTTTTGCGCTCTCTATCTTTCCCTCTCTTTTGCACTCTCTCTCTCCCCCTCTCTTTTGCGCTCTCTCCCCCTCTCTTTTGCACGCTCTCTCTCCCCCTCTCTTTTGCGCTATCTCTCTCCCCATCTCTTTTGCGCTCTCTCTCTCCCCCATCTTTTTGCGCTCTCTCCCCCTTCTCTCTCTCCCCTCTCTTTTGCACTCTCTCTCCCCCTCTCTTTTGTGCTCTCTCTCCCCTCTCTTTTGCGCTCTCTCTCCCACCCTTTCTTTTGCACTCTCTCCCCCTCTCTTTTGCACTCTCTCTCACCCTCTCTTTTGCGCTCTCTCACCCCTCTCTTTTGCGCTCTCTCTCCCCCTCTCTTTTGCACTCTCTCTCCACCCCCCTCTTTTGCGCTCTTCCCCCCTCTCTTTTGCTGTCTCTCTCCCCCCTCTTTTGCGCTCTCTCTTCCCCCCTCTCTTTTGCGCTCTCCCCCCCTTCTCTTTTGCGCTCTCTCCCCTCTCTTTTGCTGTCTCTCTCCCCCTCTCTCTTTTGCTGTCTCTATCCCCCCTCTCTTTTGCTGTCTCTCTCCCCCTCTCTTTTGCTGTCTCTCCCCCTCTCTCTTTTGCTGTCTCTGTCCCCCTCTCTCTTTTGCTGTCTCTCTCCCCCCTCTCTTTTGCGCTCTCACCCCCCTTTCTTTTGCGCTCTACCCCCTCTCTTTTGCTGTCTCTCTCCCCCTCTCTCTTTTGCGCTCTCTCTTCCCCCCTCTCTTTTGCGCTCTCTCCCCCTCTCTTTTGCTGTCTCTCTCCCCCTCTCTCTTTTGCTGTCTCTATCCCCTCTCTCTTTTGCTGTCTCTCTCCCCCTCTCTCTTTTGCTGTCTCTCTCCCCCCTCTCTTTTGCTGTCTCTCTCCCCCTCTCTCTTTTGCTGTCTCTCTCCCCCCTCTCTTTTGCTGTCTCTCTCCCCCTCTCTTTTGCTGTCTCTCTCCCCCCTCTCTTTTGCTGTCTCTCTCCCCTTCTCTCTTTTGCTGTCTCTCTCCCCCCTCTCTTTTGCTGTCTCTCTCCCCTTCTCTCTTTTGCTGTCTCTCTACCCCCTCTCTTTTGCTGTCTCTCTCCCCCCTGTCTTTTGCTGTCTCTCTCCCCCTCTCTCCCTCCCCCCTATCTATTGCACGGCCACGCCCCCTTCACGCCCGGTCACGCCCCTTCATGCCCAGCCACGCCCCATTCACGCCCGGCCACACACGGTCATGCCCACTTCTGCCACGGCGTAGATCTTCAGCTAAGGACTCAAAGGCCAGGTGTGTTTGTCCTTGTGCTGTCTCTACTGCGCATGACAGCTTCGGACAAACACACTTGGCCTTTTATAGTATAGGATTATTAATGATACACTAATGATTGGTCCGTTAATTTTTTCATAGAGATGAGTAATTATGATAGATTATATCCGCATTTGCTGTGTACAGTTTATTAAGATACTGTTCAGATGATTTGCATAGTATATACTATTGACTACATGTATCTATTTGACTTTGATTAAACACTTTTTTAATACATAATATTTTTTTCCACTGCATATAGGATAGGTCTAGACTAGACCTATCTTATCTGCAGTGGAAAAAAATACTATATTATTAAAAAAAACGTGTTTAATCGTGGCAGTGGCAAGCTCTGTACTGAGTCTGACAGAACTCTGACTCTCAGTCTCCGGAGTCCGGACCGTCTCGATATTGCCTGGCCCCTACCTGAGTTAAGTGGTGAGGAGTCCCTGCCTGACTGTCCACTCATCTGACTGCCTTACTGCTGGCCACTTCATTCCATCTTCTTCACCAGGCGGCGGGCGCACAGATCAGTGAGTCTCCCCTGTCACACTTTCTTCCTAACCGCTTAGCCTGGGAGATCACGTACGCGCATGTGCATGACTCCCTCAACCTCAAGCCATGTGTGCCGCGGCTGTGTTAATTGGCTAAGACCAGACGTGATTTAATGATCTTCACAGATCAACTGCAAAACCCTTTGTCAATATGTCAGATATAGTGTAAACCAATATACCAGTATATTACAAAGACACATTGGGGTCGCCGGCTGCCCCAACAGACAGGAATGTGCTCGGCAGTAAGCCGCCTGTCAAAATAAAATATTTTTTTTAAAGTCACATATGCGTGCAGCTGCAGCGGCTGGGCTGGGGCAAGTGCCGCCCGCCCAAATCTGCCGCCCTAGGCACCGGCCTTGTTGGCCTCTGCATTAATACGCCCCTGCTATTTGTTATAGGTTACATATAGAAGTTATGATGGGCGGATTGTATGCTGTATTCCCATGATGAGCTACCCGGTGCTGAGATCCAGCCCCTACAGCGTCATGTTTGTGATGTTATGTAGGAGGGTGGTAATTTCAGTGGGGGTGTGGCCGCTATGCATGCAGTATGTGTGTATCACGCTAATGTTTCCATGTGGTTCTGTTCTGTGTATATGGTTACCATGGTAGCCGTCCTCCTCACGTGTACCAGGTGATTGACATGATGACGTCACACGCATGAGAAAGCGTGGTTGGGGCTCGTGTTAACCGAGGTATATTTAAACACAGTAATGGGCTTATGCAGACATATGTTTTTAGGTTCACTGAGGTGGGCCATGTTTGGGCATATGACAAAGGGGTTGTAAGAACCCCGAAACGTTATGCCATTTTTTTACTTGTTCTAATAAAGATAACTTTTTATATAAGTCCAGTGAGTGCCATTTTTCACTTTGGCATATATATATATATATATATATATATATATATATATATATATATATATATATATATATATAGTATAATATGTAGTGTTAGGACCAGTCAACATTGGGACACCTTGTAAGTTGGTGACTGGCTAAGCAGAATATGGCTGTATTGTTTGACTAAGATTCTAATTTTAAGATAAAAGCAAAGTTGATTTTTGCAGGTCATTTTTTTACAGCATTTTAAAATATTTTGTTTATTTGCAAGTGGATGTGTTCCAATAACCCCTGTTTTTCAACTATTTGTTCTCATTGGCTGCACTCCCAAAGATGTATTTAAAGTCTTTTTGTAAGGTGTGATACACCATGGATTTGTACTGCAAATTCCCTCTACCATCTATTTATTTTGTATTTCAGGTTACAGAATGTGGTGGCTACTGCAAGTATGAAGGGTGCGACCTGTTAGTGCAACCAGGTGAAATGCATTTTTCTGGATTGTTTGTTGTTATTCTGTCTCTCAATGTTCAAATAAGCCTACCATTAAAATTATAGACTGATAATTTATTTGTCAGTGAGCAAACATACAAAATTAGCAAGGGATCAAATAATTTTTGCCCTCACTATATATATATATATATATATATATATATATATAGTTTATTAATATAGATATATAGTTATAGATATATATTAAAAAGAAAAAAATATATATATACAGTCCTGGCCAAAAGTTTTGAGAATGACACACATATTAATTTTCACAAAGTATGCTGCCTTAGTTTTAGTTTTTATGCTGGCAATTTGCATATACTCCAGAATGTTATGAAGAGTGATCAGATCAATTACAATTAATTGTAAAGTCCATCCTTGCCATGAAAATGAACTTAATCCCCAAAAAAACATTTCCACTGCATTTCAGCCCTGCGACAAAAGGACGAGCTGACATCATGTTAGTAATTCTTTCGTTAACACAGGTGTCAGTGTTGACGAGGACAAGGCTGAACATAACATAACATAGTAACATAGTAGATAAGGTTGAAAAAAGACTGAAGTCCATCGAGTTCAACCTATACAAATCTAAAATACTTACAAAAAGCTCCAGTTAAGCTTAAATAACCCCATTAAAATGTGACCCATTTAATACTAGCAATAATATCCATGAATTTTGTTTATATACAGAAATTTATCCAGACTATTTTTAAATGTATCTATGGTATTGGCATTCACTACCTCCTTTGGTAATGAGTTCCACAATTTTATTGCTCTTACAGTGAAAAAACGTTTCCGTTGCAGGAGATTAAATCTCCTTTCCTCCAACCTTAAATTATGACCTCTTGTCAGAACCAATTTTCTTGGAATAAAAAGAGCTTCTGCCATCTCTGTATATGGGCCTTGAATATATTTATATAAAGTAATCATGTCACCTCTCAAGCGCCTTTTTTCTAAAGAGAACAGACCCAGTTTGGCTAGCCTCTCCTCATAGGTTAATTTCTCCAATCCCCTTATTAGCTTTGTGGCCCTTCTCTGAACTTTTTCTAGTTCTGCAATATCTTTTTTAGCAATCGGTCCCCAGAACTGCACTCCAAACTCAAGGTGAGGTCTTACCAGGGCTTTATATAATGACAGAATTATGCTTTCCTCCCTTGAATCAATGCCTCTTTTAATACATGCTAGTATCTTATTAGCCTTTGAAGCCGCTGCCTTGCATTGTGCACTCATCTTTAGCTTGTTATCTATTACTACTCCCAAATCCCTTTCCTCCTGTGTTTGGCTAAGTCTTGTCCCATTTAAAAAATACATAGCCTGCTTATTTTTACTTCCAAAATGTAGAACCTTACATTTTTCCGTATTAAATCTCATTTTCCATTCACTTGCCCATAGTTCTAATTTTAGCAAATCCCTTTGCAAAGAGAGTTCATCCTGCTCTGACCTAATGACCTTACTTAACTTAGTATCATCTGCAAAAATAGAGATGTCGCTATTTAATCCTTGCTCCAAGTCATTTATAAAAATATTAAAAAGAACAGGGCCCAGTACTGATCCCTGGGGGACGCCACTGATTACCTTTGTCCAATCTGAGTATGATCCATTTACTGCTACTCGTTGCTCCCTATCTTTTATCCAGTTATTTATCCATGAGCTAACATTTTCAGCTATTCCCAGTCCCTTAATTTTGTGCATTAATCTCTCATGTGGCACTGTATCAAATGCCTTTGCAAAATCTAAGTATATCACATCAACTGATTCCCCTTTATCTATATTTTTACTTACTTCCTCGTAGAATCTAATTAGATTAGTTTGACATGATCTATTTCTCCTAAAGCCATGCTGATTAGAACTCATAATCTTGTTTACACGAATATGCTCATCAATATAATCCCTTATAATCCCTTCAAATATCTTTCCCACTATTGATGTCAGACTAACTGGTCTATAGCTTCCTGGATCATCCCTGCTTCCCTTTTTGAAGAATGGCACCACATCAGCTTTACGCCAATCCTGGGGTACCATGCCTGAGGATAATGAGTCTTGAAAAATTAAGAGTAAAGGTTTGTCTATAACAGTGCTAAGTTCACTTAACACCCTTGGGTGTATTCCATCTGGGCCTGGAGTTTTATTTATCTTAATATTTTTTAGTTTTTTCCTGATATCCTCTAAACAAAACCCAGTTAGTGGTATGGACTGGCATGTTCTATTCTGTTCCAAAGTATCATTCAATGGTTCCTCTCTTGTGTATACTGAGGAAAAAAACTGGTTTAGTACCTCAGCCTTCTGCCTGTCATTATTTATCATGCTACCCTCCACACATTTTAATGTACCTATATTATCCTTCTTAGATTTTTTGCTATTTATGTACTTAAAGAACCTTTTAGGGTTAGACTTAGAATCCTTGGCAATTAATTTTTCATTTTCAATTTTGGCTAATTTGATTGCTTTTTTGCATGCTTTGTTACATTCCTTATAAATATTGTATGCTGAGTCTGTACTATTTTCTTTTAATAATTTAAATGCCCTACGTTTTTTCCTAATTTCTTTTAACACATTTTTATTTAGCCATAACGGCTTAGTTTTTTTTATTTTTATTTTTATAACCATATGGTATGTATTGATATGTATATTTATTTAACAAATTTTTAAATATTATCCATTTATCCTCTGTATTTTTATTAGAAAATACATTGTCCCAATTTATATTATTTAATGATTTCCTTAAATCGTTGAATTTTGCTTTCTTGATATTAAAAGTCTTAGTTAAGCCTTTAAAACACTGCATATGAAAAGAGATTTCAAATGTGACCATGTTATGATCACTGTTACCCAAATGTTCTTTAACTTCTATGTTTGATATTATATCTGTATTGTTTGATAGCACTAAATCCAATATAGCTTTACTCCTAGTTGGCTCCTCTATTAATTGTGACAAGAAGTTATCCCTGAGAACATTTAAAAATCTATCCCCCTTAGCTGAATTACTAGTTTCATTGGCCCAGTTTATATCAGGGTAGTTAAAATCTCCCATAATTACAGCACTGTTATTAGCAGCCTTACCTATTTGGATAAGTAGTTGAGTTTCCTCCGGGTCACTAATGTTGGGAGGCTTGTAGCATGTTCCTAGTAATATTTTTTTAGGATTTTTCCCCCCACTCTTTATTTCAACCCACAGGGTCTCTACATTGTCACTTGTATCATAAATATCTTCCCTTATTGTAGGTTTAAGGTCAGGTTTAATATACATGCAGATTCCTCCACCTCTTTTATTATTCCTGTCCCTCCTAAATAATGTATACCCCTCTAAGTTAACTGCCCAGTCATGTGAATCATCCCACCAAGTTTCAGTTATACTGATAACATCATAGTCCTCTTCTGCAACTAAGAGTGTCAGCTCCCCCATTTTACCTGTCATGCTTCTTGCATTTGTTGTCATACATTTAATTTTCATGTGATTTCTGCTGCTACTTGGTGTACTTTCCTCTATACTTTCTAATGTGACATTTCTTAAGTCATCCCTTCCTTGAGATATTAAGGGAGTGACATATTCAGACACTGATCTCTCTGTTCTATTTTGTTCTAATTGACCCTCCCCCCCTTTGCCTAGTTTAAAAGGTTCTCTAAACGTGCTACCATCCTTTCCCCCAACACACCTGCACCCATGTCATTCAGGTGCAATCCATCCTTACTGTACAATTTGTACCCTAGTGAAAAATCAGCCCAGTGTTCTAAAAAGTCAAACCCCTCATTTTTACACCATGTTTTTAGCCATGAATTAACAGACCTTAGCTCCTTCTGCCTTACTGAGTTAACACACGGCACTGGTAATATCTCAGAAAATATTACTTTGGAGGTCCTTGCTTTAAGCTTGCTACCTAACTCCCTGAAGTCATTTTTTAGGACTCTCCATCTCCCACTGATTTCTTCATTAGTACCAATATGCACCATGACTGCAGGATCAGACCCGCATCCCTCTAACAATCTATCAATACGCTCCACAATATGCCTAACACGAGCCCCTGGAAGACAGCAAACTGTTCTATGTAAAGGGTCTGTATGACAAATTACCCTATCAACCTTCCTTATAATAGAGTCTCCTACCACCAACATCTGCCTCTGGCCCTGACTTGTATGCCCCGCTTCCATGACTGAAGGACTGCCCACCATAGTATGCTCCTCTTCCACAGCTAAAGGACTGTTCACTATACTAGGCAACACGGCCCTCTCTGACACTGCCACCCCTGAACTGATATCCCCAACATCTTCACTTAATCTTGCAAATCTATTGGGGTGTACCAGCTCAGAACTGGCCTGTCTCTTCCGCTTACTTCGCCCTCTTACTGTGACCCAGCTACATCCTGGAGTCTCCTCATCTGAATCCTCCCCATTCCCACTGCTGGAACCATTAACAACCAGCTCAGTCCTATCCATTTCCCTTTCAAGTGTCTGAATTTCATGTAGTGTTGCAATTCGTTCCTCCAGATCCCCAATACGAGTTTCTAAAGAGACAATATGCTCGCACTTGCCACAAACATATAATCCCAGAAGCGGCTGCTCCAGTGATGCAAACATGTGGCAAGCTGTACACTGAATTAGATTCTCACACATTCTTAATAAAAGGTTTAACTTAAAAGTATAAAATAAATATATTTCCCCTTGGTTACCCCAAAACCTTGTTTGCCTAACTACCTTGGTTAGCTAACTATTATACTTAAACAGACAATGTTACTTTAACAGAGAATCAATACAGCAAGCCTAAAAGAGCAAGCTCACAGAGTAAATGTGCTAAATTTATAGGCTTGCAAGGCCCAAACAGGTGAAAATAATCCCACCCCTAATTACCCACACAGACAGAAAAACAAAAAAAAATTGGAATGCTAGAAATAAAGTTATTTAGTTATTTCCTTTTTTTAAAAAATAAAAATGCAACCCTTGCAAAGCAAATAATTTAGAAAATAGCTTGGTTAGCTATTATACTTAAACAGACAATGTTACTTTAACAGAGAATCAATACAGCAAGCCTAAAAGAGCAAGAAGACCACTCTGTCATGCTGATTGAGTTAATAACAGGCTGAAAGCTTTAAAAGGAGGGCGGTGCTTGAAATCATTGTTCTTCCTCTGTTAACCATGGTTACCTGCAAGGAAACACGTGCAGTCATCATTGCTTTGCACAAAAAGGGATTTACAGACAATGATATTGCTGCTACTAAGATTACACCTAAATCAACCATTTATCGGATCACCAAGAACTTCAAGGAGAGAGGTTCAATTGTTGTGAAGAAGGCTTCAGGGCGCCCAAAAAAGTCAAGCAAGCACAAGGACTGTCTCTTATAGTTGATTCAGCTGCGGGATCAGGGCACCACCAGAGCAGAGCTTGCTCAGGAATGGCAGCAGGCAGGTGTGAGTGCTTCTGCACGCACAGTGAGGCGAAGAGTTTTGGAGGATGGCCTGGTGTAAAGAAGGGCAGCAAGGAAGCCACTTCTCTCTATAAAAAACATCAGGGACATTCATGTGTGGGGTTGCTTCTCAGTCAAGGGAGTGGGCTCGCTCACAATTTTTCCTAAGAACACAGCCATGAATAAAGAATGGTACAAAAACATCCTCAAAGAGTAACTTCTCCCAACCATCCACGAACAGTTTGGTGACGAAAAATGCCTTTTCCAGCATGATGGAGCACCTTGCCATAAACCAAAAGTGATAACTAAGGGGCTTGGGGAAGAAAACATTGACATTTTTGGTCCATGGCCAAGTGTCAGGGTGCCAGGAATCAGACTGAGACGAGAAGTGCAAAAATAATCACACCTTTATTAATAGCAAAAAAGAATAAAAAGTCCACAAGTCAAATAAAAAGCCAGGAATCAAAACCAGAGCTGGTAGTCAGACGAGCCGAGTCAGGAGACAAAGCGAATAGTCAGACAAGCCGGAGTCAGGAACAAGGAAAACAGCAGAGTCAGGAACAAGCCAGGGATCAGGAACCAGGAAGGACGTCAGACAGCCAGGTAATACACAGGAACTCTCACAAACAGGTCTGAGACAGCGCAAAGGCAAAGCATACTGAACAGAGGCCCTTTAAATAATAAGTGATGACATCACAATTCTGAGACTGCATCCTGTCTCACATGAATGATGCACAGCAGTCTGGCCATAAAAGGAAGTGCAGGAATTGAGCAGCATCCCCCACAATGCACCATAGTCAGGAAGAGAGGTGAGTAAAATGGCTGCCAGCAGCACATGGCAAACACAACAGGGAAAAAACCCTGACACCAGGAAACTCCCCAGACCTTAATCCCATTGAGAACTTGTGGTCAATCCTCAAAAGGTGGGTGAACAAACCCCCCCACACAAATTCTGACAAACTCCAAGCATTGATTATGCAAGAATGGGCTGTCATAAGTCACGATGTGGCCCAGAAGTTGATTGACAGCATGCCAGGGCAAATTGCAGAGGTCTTGAAAAAGAAAGGTCAACACTGCAAATATTGTCTCTTTGCATAAATTTAAAGGGACAGCCTACATTCATAATAAAGTTATATATTTTGATTCTTTGCCCCATATTAATTTTTCTTACCTGGTTGTCACCATACTGCACATAATGGTTTCTGTGATATTTCGAAGGGATTCACGCCGTTTGGTAGATGAAAATGGCCCCTAAACTCCGCCTACCGCCGTCTTCTTCTTTCCCAGCACATTTTTTTTTCTTTTTGAATTTCGTGCCCGTTAATGTGGATGACGTCACCGCATTGTGCGACGAGTTACTGCGCATGATCAATGTGAGTAAAGTCTACCGGAAGAGCTGGGGATCGCTTTTACACTCATCCCTTGGAACTAGTCTTCTGTGAATAATGTTCCGGATTATTCAATGCGATGACGTCACTGTCTGCATAATGCGCATGTGCACAATACCGGGAATGCTGGATGAGCTTTATTTGCGATTTCATGGAAGACACAGGATAGTGTCTTGAAGTGAGGCATGGCTGGTGTCATTAATAGGCGGAGTTTAGGGGCCATTTTCATGTACCAAACGGCATGAATCTCTTCTAAATATCACAGAAACCGTGCAGTATGGTGACAACTAGGTAAGAAAAGTTAATATGGGGCAAACAATCAAAATATATAACTTTATTATGAATGTAGACTGTCCCTTTAATGTAATTGTCAATAAAAGCCTTTGACACTTATGAAATGCTTGTAATTATACTTCAGTATACCATAGTAACATCTGAAAAAAAGATCTAGAAACACTGAAACAGCAGACTTTGTGAAGATTAATATTTGTGCCATTCTCAAAACTTTTGGCCAGAACTGTATATGCTGTATGTATATATATATATATATATATATATATATATATATATATATATATATATATATATATATATATATATATATATAAAATTAAACTAAGATCCACACTCACTAGACTTGTATCATTCGTGTGATTTATTGCTGTTTCGGAGCCAAAATGCCCCTTCCTTAGTCTGGTATTCCTAACTCACCTTGGCTTTAGCACAGTTGATCTTGCGCAGTGTCAGGTTAGCACGCAAGCGATAACTAATAGTGCTTTTTATAGTGTGCTTTATAGAAGCCTATAATGAGAGGGAGTGTGGTCATGATATTCAAAGTCTTGAAGTTAGCAAGCCTGAGTCTTTTGCTCACGCATTACCGATATACTTTAATTTATTTATTAATGCTAATTTTTCACTTTGAGCATAGTTAGCAATCGAGCGAAGAAAAATAAATGAGCAACTTGTAATCTGGCCCATTGTTTCCTAATTTAACAAAAATAAAAAGCACAAATTTAAACTATACATTTGTACACAATATAAATACAGACACATTCGATAATGTTCTTTTTGCAATTTTACATCCCTACTATTCAGACTTCCCTCTTATTCTGAAGATGTAGTACACTTGTTTAATAAAGGGACACTGAACCCAAATTTTTTCTTTCGTGATTCAGAAAGAGCATGCAATTTATTTTAAGCAACTTGCTAATTTACTCCTATTATCTATTTTTCTTTGTTCTCTTGCTATCTTTATTTGAAATATAATGCATCTAAGCTAAGAGCAAAAAAATGTTTTTGGTTTAGGACCCTGGACAGCACTTATTTATTGGTGGGTGAATTTATCCACCAATCAGCAAAAACAACCCAGGTTGTTCACCAAAAATGGGCCGGCATCTAAATTTACATTCTTGCTTTTTTAATCAAGATACCAAGAGAATGAAGAAAATTTGATAATAGGAGTTAATTAGAAAGTTGTTTAAAAGTGCATGCTCTAGCTGAATCACAAAAGAAAAAAATGGGTTCAGTGTCTCTTTAATTCAAATGTGGCTCTTCTAATGGATTGGAATGGTTTACAAAAGGGAGAAAATAAAAATCACAACACTGTGATACAAAGTTTACGCATTTTATTTCTGATGTATGGGAATGAAGACCTTTAATTGTTATTTTATCAAAACCGAAAAGCTACAAGAGAATCTGAATGATCATAAAACATAGACAGACATGTTGCACATACATAGTATTTTTCAATTGCATCTAAATAAAAATGTTCTCCCATCTTTTCATCTGAGATAAATAACTGACCTGTTTGAAGCCGTAACAACAGGCTATGTCAGCTGACAATTTCAGGGAACACTGCCAAATTTACCATACAGATGATAAAAGCTAAGTTCTTGTTAAAAATGAAATAGGGACTAACTACAAAGACACAATCAGGTCATTTTACATTTTCTCCAGTCATATAGCCTTTTTGATGTTGAGTTAAAAAAATAACATCTGTTTAAAAGGGCCTCTTTGTAGAATATTGAGAAAATATAGATTAAATGACATATTTCTTTTTATCTAGTCAGGAAAATGAATCAATTGCAAAGTAAATTATACTAATATCTAAAAAAAAAGAACAATAAATAAAATGTACTTTTCTATATAAAACTAAAATTATATTTACCAAATCTGATGTACCGTTCCTGGATACTGTTTTTAGGGACACATTCAACATTGTTAATGCTGACACATTTCCTTTAGTTTAATTATTTTATCTTGATAGGTTTTATAATGGACGCAGCATAGCTTTGGCTGCTTAAATGTAAAACCGTTACAATGGTTTAGTTTGTCTATAAGGAATTTAGGCAGTTGGCTACTGACTCACAGCGCCAGATGTCAAAAGGATTGTTAGATCTGTGATGTGCCTTCCATAGGAAACAATAGAGATGGCTGCTTGTTCATCAATCTGCCCACATCGCCAGTAAATGTGGATCTTAGCAGTGTGAAGGGTGCATGCTTCATGTTTATAAAACATATACCATGTGTTCTGTAAATATAAAAATGATTTCTGTTTAGTAAAAGTTCAAATAATAGATATGTAAAAAAAGTTTTACTTTACACTTAGTATATTTCTTACAATTTCTAATCTTGCCCCTGAAAGGCTGGAGAGACAGGTATGTGTGAAAAGGTGCATCTAAACTGGCAGATATAACTTACAACATCAGAAATTCCCAGCGATGTTTTCACTTTAAATTACAGTTTACTTCCTTGGGAGGCCCATAGAACGCCTATTTATTTGCTTTGTATGAAGTCACCATTGTTAATAAAGAACAAAAAATAACAACAAAAAAACATAATATTAAACTTACCGTAATACATTTTGATGGCAATCACACTATACCACACGTGTTTTAAAATAGAATATATTTGGTATAGTGCAAATGTAATAGAAATTAATCAAAGTTTAAACAGTATTGAACGGGTTTACTTCTAATATTGCGGTCATACTGTTTCAAATGTGTTGTTAATATAGTACAAGGTGGTCATGATATTAGAACTAAACACATACAGCATGGTAAAAAAATAAAGTGGCTTTAAAAATACGATATTAAAAAGGCTGTAAATTCATAAAAACGTATTTTACATATAGCAAAGCTAAAAAATAATGCACTTTAATAAAATTAAAAAGCTGTGTCTGGGGGGTGGGTCTAAGCCACAGCCAAGGTCGGACGTCTTTTGTAGAGGCTCCCACGCTAAGCTTCATAACCTAACGATTATCCCCACTATTCCATCTCAATTTGCAAAAAGACTCTTATATATTAGCTCCGGAATAGATTATATATGGGAACCTGAAATAAAAGTCGCACATTTCACTATACAAAACTCTCACCGACCGTGACGGATACTAACGGCCTAGTGTGCTCCACTACCATTCTTCCCGCCCCCCGGCTTGCTATCGTGCCGGGTGACAGCCGCGATACACCATGGAGGAGTTTTGCTTACGTGCAGCTGCCCTATTGGAGGAGTTGGGTCACAAAATGGAAAGAAAACTTAACGATCCCCTAACCGGCTCTGAATACATGCGCTTACAAGATGGCGCCAGCCTGCACACAGCACATTGCATCAAACCTATGGAGCCGATTACCGACCTGCCTGTCACGCAGCGCATCTCATTGTTCCAAGCAGAGACTCCTGAAGAGGTTAATGTTAATGCCGTATCTCTTGAGACAGACAATGACGTTATACCTCCCTTTACCGACAACATAACAAGCCTTCCTAAGGACGCTCTGTAGCAGAAAAGTACTCATGCGTCTGCTAGAAAAGAAATCCAAAGGCGTCCTCTCCTCCCTGACGTGAGTTTCCGAGTGGATCAGAACTCCTCTTATTCATCTCTAGCCACTTCCTGGGAGGACATGGTCTGCTCTCCTGAGCACACACAGATAACTTTTACCATCCCTCATATGAGACACATGGCACCGGAGGATAGAGCCTGGATGTTATGGCTGCTGCCCCTTTGGGTTTTGAGGGAACTACAAGATCTGCGGCAGCTGTGCTCTGACTTCATTGCATCTGGGGTCTTAGAAGCGTATTGCTGCATACAGATGGACTACAGATCAGGAGTGGGCTAGAGAGGATCTCTCCCTAATTCAGTGGATTCACCCCATCCCACTAAACTCTAGCACATGTTTGGTCATATAGTTTTATGTTGCTTATAAGTTATTGATAACCGGAGACCTGGGGTGGAAAATTATGTTGTGCAGTTAATAGTTTATAACTTTGTTGTGCAGGCTGAATATAATCAGCAGACCTTAAATTATATCCTGCCTATTAGCAATTTATCTCCTACTGTTTGTTTATTTACAAAGTAGATCTCCTAGTTTTGCTGGGACCTATCACTAAAAAACTGCTCTCATCCTCATTCAACAAAACTACCCACATGCAGAGTTAGTTATTAACCTTATTAGACTATCATTAGTGGTTAGAATTGCAGGTACGCCAGTCAGGATAACAATATATGTAGGTCTAACAACTCCCTACAGGTTTATCAGCCATAACACACCTACTTTCACCAGAAGTGCATTCACCCTAAGCTACACCAGGTGGATACCGGTAATATGTCCAGTAAAACCATCAGGGAAGACTAACCCCCTCACACACATATGCTGCACAATCTGACTTTATAAACTCCATCATGACTATAAGTGATAGCCTATTTCTTACCCTCCAGTAGCTGGAATTCACTCATCACCATGCGCAGGTCATTAGGATTGGTGTTACTAGAACCTTTAAAATGTGCCCATCTATACCACTATACAGCCTGATGGAGATTAGTGAATTGATAGTTCTCTTAAAGGGGCCAGATTGCATACACCCACTATGTTTCTCCACACTAAGTCAGCTCAGATTGCCCTTCTACTCTATGTCACATACCTTCTCAGATAATGTACTTATAAAAATAACACTTCGCCTCCATCAATACTTCCAAAGCTCCTCCATCAATACTCAAATATCACATAAAATCCGGCTGTTTCTTCCTTTTCTTCCTTTTTCTCACATGAGCGGATCTTGCCCGCTGTATCCCTTTCTTTTCTTTTTTCTCTCCACCTTACAACCTTCATATGATTCTTATAAGAGGCCTAAGAGTGATTCTATATATTAAATAAGCTTTCCCCTTATATCATACTATTTCCTTTATAGTCTGGGGAATACCAATGCCTAGGTTTCACGCAGTCGACTATACCATTCCACTTAAAATGAGGTTTCATGTTATTATATCTCGCTACATACCTAATGCTGAAAATACCTGACCGCTAGCTAGCCTTTTATGTGTGTTAAAGTCAAATGTTATGTTTTTGAAAAAGATAAAATGTACGGGTATATCATCTAAACTAGTTAGATAGCAAGGTCTCATCACAATTGCTTTTATTACATGTAGACATATGTTGTATGTTATGTATTGCTCAAACTAAAAACCTCAATAAAAAGTTTTGGAAAAAAAAAAAAAAAAAGCTGTGTCTTCTATTGGATTTTAATATCCGTACATGAAATCTTCATCCTAAAAAAGAAAAGGATATGTCAAAAGTTAAAAATGCATTTATTTAAATAACAAACATACTTTTAATACTTAATATAGTATTTTGAAGTATAATACATATATATGACACACTGCATACACATGTACAATATAATAACAATCCCCCCTTCTTATAGGTTTCTTATTAGTTTCATAGTTTTGTATTGTAACAAAAGAGGTTGAGTTTGGTTGACACATATAAATTGTATTGCCATTCAACACAGTATAAAGGTATAATTTATATTACACCTTATCTGTAGATGACAATGCTGATTTTTGTTGATACTGCCTTCAAAAACATAAATTATGCTTACCTGATAATTTTATTTCCATCGAGGGGAGGAGAGTCCACGGCTTCATTCATTACTAGTGGGAATTAAGAACCTGGTCACCAGGAGGAGACAAAGACACCTCAGCCAAAGGCTTAAATACCTCCCACACTCCCCTCATCCCCCAGTCATTCTGCCGAGGGAACAAGGAACATCAGGAGAAATAATAGGGAATAAATGCCAGAAGAAAATATAAAATTTAGGTCCGCCCATCGGAGATATGGGCGGGGGCTGTGGACTCTCCTCCCCTCGATGGAAATAAAATTATCAGGTAAGCATAATTTATGTTTTCCATCTAAAGGGGAGGAGAGTCCACGGCTTCACTAGTGGGAACATATACCCAAGCTCTAGAGGACACTGAATGAAGACGGGAGGGTAAAAGGCGGACCCTTAATCTGAGGGAACCACAGCCTGTAGAACCTTTCTCCCAAAAACCGCTTCCGCAGAAGCAAAAACATCAAATTTGTAAAACTTAGTGAAGGTATGCAAGGAGGAACAGGTAGCCGCCTTGCAAATCTGCTCCATAGAAGCCTCATTCTTGAAGGCCCAAGATGAAGCTACCGCTCTAGTGGAATGAGCCGTAATCCTCTTAAGGAGACTTATGACCCACTGTCTCATAGGACAAGCGGATCAAGCTCCTCAACCAAAAAGACAAAGAAGTAGCAGAAGCCCTCTGACCCCTGCGCTTCCCTGAATACATGACAAACAGAGAGTTAGATTGTCTGAAATCCTTTGTGGCCTGAAGATAAAATTTCAAGACACGAACCACGTCCAGATTTACGAAGTAACCTCTCCTTAGGAGAAGAAGGATTAGGACATAAAGAAGGAACGACTATCTCCTGATTGATGTTGCGGTTAGACACTACCTTGGGGAGAAACCCCACACCAGTACGAAGAACAGCCTTATCCACATGAAACACCAGATAAGGGGGCTCATATTGCAAAGCCACCAACTCAGAAACTCTGCGTGCCGATGCAATGGCCAACAGAAAGAGAACCTTCCATGATAGAATCTTTATGTCAAGAGAATGCCTTGAGTACCAAGTTTAAGCTCCAAGGGGGAGCAGACAGCTTAAAGACAGACCTGGTTCGAGATAGAGCCTGAACAAAGGATTGTATGTCAGGGAGATCAGCGAGTCTCCTGTGTAACAGAACAGATAAAGCTGAAATTTGCCCCTTTAGGGAACTAGCGGCAAGACCCTTCCTCATTCCATCTTGAAGAAAAGACAAAATCCTGGATACCCTCACACTGTGTCAAGGGTAGCCGTGAGTCTCACACCAGGACAAGTAAGTACTCCACACCTTATGATAGATGCGATGAGTGACCGGCTTTCTTGTCTGAACCAGAGTGTCAATCACATTTTCCGCAAAACCCCTTTTTGCCAAGACTAAGCGTTCAATCTCCGCGCAGTCAGCCTCAGAGAATCAAGATTTTGATGTTGAAAAGGACCCTGTTCCAGCAGATCGCTGCGACAGGGTAACCTCTACGGCGGAGAGGATGACATCCCCACCAGATCTGCAAACCACGTCCTCCTTGGCCACGAAGAAGCAATCAAAATGGAAGATGCTCTCTCCTGCTTTATATGCACCACTACACATTGAAGAAGCGGTAATGGAGGGAATATGTATACTAGACCGAACCCCCAAGGCATCGCCAATGCATCTATTAGCTCCGCCTGGGGGTCCCTCGACCTCGATCCATATTGGGGAAGCTTGATGTTCAATCTGGACACCAGGAGATCGATCTCCGGTGTCCCCCATCTGAGACAGATCTCCGCAAACACCTCGGGGTAAAGAGACCATTCCCCCGGGAGAAAAGTCTGCCTGCTGAGAAAATCCGCCTCCCAGTTGTCCACACCCGGGATGTGGATTGCAGAGAGTGAACAGTTGTGTGTCCCTACCCACTCCAGTATCCGAGACATCTCCCTCATTGCCAGGGAGCTCCTCGTGCCTCCCTGGTGGTTGATGTAAGCCACGAGGTGATATTGTCCGTCTGGAACCTGATAAAGCTGAAGTCTCTCAGATGAGGCCATGCCTCCAGAGCATTGTAGATCATTTGAAGCTCCAGAATATTTATTGGAAGAAGGGACTCTAAGTGAGACCACTTCCCTTGTGCCATCCTGGCACCCCAGACAGCTCCCCATCCCGCCAGACTCCGTGGTCACAATCTCCCAGGACGGTCTCAGGAAGGATGTCCCCATGGACAGGTGATCCGGGCGGATCCACCAGAAGAGGGAAAGCCGAGTCCGCGCATCCATGTATATCGGCTGCGACAGATCAGAATAATCGCCGTTCCACTGTCTCAACATGCACAATTGAAGAGGTCTGAGATGAAACCTGGCGAATGTAATGATGTCCATGCTGGAGACTATGAACCCAATCAACTCCATGCACTGAGCTACAGATGGTCTCACTGTAGACTGGAGGGCAAGACATGTAGAAGCCATCTTTGTGCATCGCTTGTCCGTTAGAAAGATCTTCATGGACACAGAGTCTATGATCATGCCTAAGAACTCCACCCTGGTACTGGGAACCAGAGAAGTCTTTTCTAGATTAATCTTCCAATCGTGAGATTGAAGTAACTGCAGCAGGACCCTTGTGTGGGCCTCTGCCAGATGGGATGATGGCGCCTGAACCAGGATGTTGTCTAGGTAAGGCACCACCATGATGCCATGGGATCTGACTACTGCTAGAATGGCCGACCTTCGAGAAGACTCTCGGGGCCGTCGCCAGACCAAAGGGAAGAGCCACGAACTGGAAATGTTGATCCAGAAAGGCAAATCTGAGGAACCTGAAATGGTCCCTGTGAATTGGAACATGAATTTAGGCATCCTTCAAGTCTATAGAGGTCATTAGCTGCCCCTCTTGAAATAGGGGCAGAATGGATCTGATTGTTTCCATTTTGAACAATGGAACGGACAGGAACTTGTTTAAACATTTGAGGTCCAGAATCGGGTGGAACGTGCCCTCCTTCTTTGGGACCCCAAACAAATTGGAGTAATACCCTAGACCCCTTTCTGCCTGGGGTACTGGTACAATACCCCATAGAGCAGAGAGATCCCACACGCAACCCAGAAAGGCTTCTCTTTTTTCCAGTCTTGAAGACAGGTTTGACAGCAGGAATCTGCCCCTGGTTGAGAAGACTTGAACCCTATCCTGTAACCCTAGTTAACTATCTCCAGAACCCAGGGGTCCTGAACATCTTGCAAACAGGCATCTAAGAACAGAGACAATCTTCCCCCACTCGGTCCGCAGACCAGTCGGGGGCCACCCCTTCATGCGGACTTAGTCTCAGCGGGCTTCTTGTGCTGCTTAGACTTGTTTTAAACTTGAGCAGGCTTCCAGGCACCCTTGGATTGGTCCGCTTTCGTGGTGGGCTGAGCGCGTTGCGCCTTATCCCCGCGAAAGGGACTAAATTTAGCACTCTTAGGCTTTGCCTTCTTATCCTGGGGAAGGCACCCTTGCCTCCTGTAACCGTGGAAATGATAGAGTCCAGACCCGGACCGAACAGGACAGCCTCGTCTTAGAGGTCATGTCCGCCGACCAAGATTTTAGCCACAGAGCTTTGCGTGCTAGAACCGAAAAACCGGACACCTTGGCATTCAGGCGGATAATCTGCATATTAGCGTCACGAATAAAAGAATTGGCCACCTTTAGGGCCTTAATTCTTTCCTGCACCTCTTCGAAAGAGGGTTCACCATCAATCATATAAAATAATGCATCACACCAATATGACGCAGCTCCAGCAACTGTGGCTACCTCCGCTGCTGATTGAAAGACAAACCCTGTGTGTTGAAACATCTTTCGCAACATGTTTTCCAACTTCTTATCCAAAGACTTAAACGAAGAACTATTCTCTAAAGGAATCATTGTGCGCTTAGCGAGCATGGAGATGGCCCCATCCACCTTGGGAATGGTCCCCCACAACTCTGGCTGGGCCTCCGGGATGGGGAAAAGCTTTTTAAATTGAGAAGAAGGAGAAAAGGAAGAACCTAATCATTCCCACTCATTCTTAATAATGTTCGCCATCTTGACAGGAACCGGGAAGGTCTGGGAAACCACCCTGTCCTCGTAAACCTTATCCAACTTAGGAATGGAGGGCTCCTCTGGTAGCTTGGGTTCTGGAACCTGTAAGATAGCCAGCACTTGCTTTAACATAAAAAATGCAAGTTCTCCATTTTAAACTGAAAACTGTGTTCCTCCTCTGCTGGAGGCTTAGATGACGTGGACTCCGACCCCGAAAAGGGCCTCTTCCGACGCGTCGGATTGGGCCTCGTCATCGTACCACCCCCCCTGGGGCATCCGACAGACACAACTCCTGGGTCGGGCCACTATGAAAAGCTCTACGCTTGCGCTTTGCAGAACGCGGCAAATCATGGATCACCTTAGCGACTGCCGTTTCAAGCTGGTCTGCAAAGTCCGGCGGCCAAGCAATTTCCCCCAAAGAGGTAACAGTTGGACCCTGGGGCGCTGCATGTGGTATAGGGGACACCGATGGGGAACGCACCTCATGGGATGGAGACCCCTCAGAGGTGGACGGCTCAGTAGTGCTAGACATTCTCTTATGTTTGGAAGTCATAGCCTTCTCAAGGCATGTGGAACACAGTTGCGCAGGCTGGTCTACCAAAACCTCACAATAAACACAGGTGTAAGACTTAGCTAAAGAGGGAGTACCCTCTAACACATCAGAATCCTCCATAGCTTTTTAGAAAAAAGACTAGAACAGGCACCTTTATAACCACCAATGGCCGGAGCACTCACCACCTCCTATGAACCGGACTCAGAAACCACTTTGTCTCCTCCATCGCAGATCAGACCGGAAGTGAAGAGGCCCCACCCAGTCACAAGGATGACTACGCAGGACCACCCCTGCCGATGAGAAAACGTGCCAAAAAAGACAGCGTAAAACTCCCGGAAGAGAACCTGTCAGTTCCACAAAATGCCAGAGCCACGTCCTTGCACATAACGCAGCAATCACATAATAAACTTATCATGTACATACCCCCCCTGCTCAATAATCCCCTCATAGGAATATTACCCCTTGATTCTATAAAGATAAAGGCAACACACTGTGGCCCTGCTTCTGTGTTATCATTATGTAAAAATAAAACGATCTTACCAGAATCTACACCGTGGAACAGGAACACAGCCCTTCAAGTGTGACAAGTAGTAGCTGCGCTCTTGACATGGACTTGAGAGAAGAAGCAATCTGCAAAACTTGTCAACGTCGATTGCTAAAGGAGCTGTTAATACGAATCAGGATGGTGTCACAAAGGGAAGCTCCATCTGCATCTCCGGACTCTAACGTTTACCCAGGCCCTCAAGTTGAGAATCTTAAAGTTGAGAAGGGTAGAAGAGACCTCCGATATTCCAGCACCTCTCTGCCACCTCCTGTGATGAAAGGCAAATAATGACTGGGGGATAAGGGGAGTGGGGGAGGTATTTAAGCCTTTGGCTGAGGTGTCTTTGCCTCCTCCTGGTGGCCAGGTTCTTAATTCCCACTAGTAATGAATGAAGCAGTGGACTCTCCTCCCCTTTAGATGGAAACATTGTTTTCATCCCTTAATAACATTTTACCAGCAATATTGACAGAACATTGGGCTACTGGGTCGATACTTACAACATCGGGCCCATAGTGACACCTTCCAGGATGATCACATTATGTTGTGGGTTGCAGATATGCTTGGCTTTGACAGCCAATTATATCTTCCTATGCAAATTTATGTTTCTAAGAAAAGGAAAGATGACATTCCTAGGTAGAAAAGAGATTACAAAAAATGTCACTGAGTTGGCGTGTCTATGAAGTTGCCATGTTAAGCAGCAATATTGGAAGCTGTGAAAGAATAGCTTAAAATCCACCATTTATCAGCTGATTTCAGGGGAATGTAACTTTAATATATGACTGAATTAATTTTTTTGACAATTGTTTCAGCTGCTCCAATCTGGACCGTTACGGACTATGGCAGCACATATGTAAGCTGTACAGCAAGTGGCTGTGCATATCTTGAAAACGACAGAGCACAAAATCTTTGATTATATTCTAAGGGAGCTTCATAACTTGCTGGACATTCATTGCATACTTTTGAGAAGGAGCTAGAGTGTATGCTTAGTATTGGTGAGAAGAGACACACAGTGGTATATACCTCTGCAAAAGATTCTTGTGTGGCATCTGCGTCACCAGAACACATCAGTGAAACCTCCTTGCTTCCTCAACCTCTTTTACTTACCCCTCCATCTTCTGTCCAGGACCCAGAGATTACAGCAGAGCTTGCGGTGCCCCTGGATTCAGTTATTGCAGATTCAATGATGTTTCCTGCCAAGGTGCGCTAGAAGCCAAGGGCAAAAAGGATGCAGGCACTTTTTCTGAGCATATGATTGCTGTCCCTGCAGGAACTAGAAGGATTTCATTTCTGGGCCTGTGTTGCTTACTTTGCTGTTACATAAAGTAGAGTTGGGAGAAACAAGAGTAGAGCTGGAACGTGAGAGTTCTGCAATGTTAGGATACTTGCCTAATCAATACTACATAAGATGAAGCGATAAATGGCCATGCTATGTACCCTCATTGGAACATGTTCGGCTACCAGAGTAGCATTATTATGTGTTTGGTCAGCCTCGTACACTTTGGCAGACAAGGGATCTGTATCAGCTCTGCCACAACTGATGCTTCATTGAGTTATAAGATTGGAGTAGGCTGATAAGATATGCTCATTAATTTGATGGCCTGCTGTACTTTCAGCAGTCTACCTTCATCTTCAGACTGAGGACATCTAGAAATGACTGTATTTTCTGGAATGGTTTAGTTACATGATTCCTCCTCAACAGCACATTATAATCCTTAGTGAAGACCCGTAATGAAGTCTGAAATTTGGTGGGCTATAGTCTTTAGGGTAATTAATTAGATCATTTATAATGCTGTAATCCACTTAGTAAGGGTAAGCAGTAGCCCAGGGAATTTTTGTATTTTGGTCAAATACTGGCTTGTGTAATAGTGTTAGGCTATAAATTCCCTTGCTAATGAAAGAAAGCGTAAGATCAAGTAGATGGGGTAATGACTATGTCCTTGTACTACTGTAGTTCTGTACTTATGATCTGGTTTATGGTGTCTTGCTTCTTTAGGCTATGTAAGGTAATTTTTTGAGGCTAAGCTTCTCTATTTTCTTTACTTTTTAAATATTTTACCCTGCACACTATTCTTATTTAGACCTTTTGCTATTAGGAGGTTGCCCAGACTTATAATAGCCCAGACTTATAATAATGAGACCTCTGAGTGTTAACAGTAATGTGTCTTGTACAATGAGGTCTCTTCTGTAGATCTGCCAGAAGTAACTTGATTTATTCTTCATCTTCATCCACCTCTTTAGCTCAAGTTATTCATAAGGTCCAAGAGTGTCCTTTTTCGGATTTCTGGAGGGGTATTCTTGCAATTAGAAGTATGTTATAATTTGTTGTATGTACCCTGCAATATGTTCAGTATAGGAGTTGCTATATCTCTATAATATATTTACACAGCTATTTGTGTTTTGATCTCTCGCTTGCATTATATAATTTTCTGATGTTATAAGAGCTGTATGTTGTCCATTTTCTTTTTTGCTTCTCCATTCTATTCTATTTGAAAATTCAATAAAAATGATATACTGTATATAAAAAAATTAATTCTAGAAAAAGTCACAAAGATTACTACTTCAACAACTCTCTCATGGCCGCCTTAAAGGAACAGTAAACACCTTGTAAATACAAGACATATTGGTTGCGTTGCTATAGTATAACATACCAGTCAAATCTTAGGGGCCTATTTATCAAATGTCTGCCCGATATGATCCGATCAGGGGATCATGTCCCACAGACATCGCTTAATATAGACATCATTACGCTCTCCGCATTCAGCATTTGACCAGCAGTTCTTGTGAACTGCTGGTGCAACACTGCCCCCTGCAGATTTGTGGCCGCTAGCAGGGGGTGTCAATCAACCCGATCATATTTGATTGGGTTGATTTCTGGTGATCGCTGTCCGCCTCCTCAGAGCAGACGGACAGGTTATAGAGCAGCGGACTTTAGACCGCTGCTTCATAACTGGTGTTTCTGGCGAGCCTGAAGGTTCACCAGAAACACGAGGCTTCAAGCTCCATACGGAGCTTGTTAAATAGAACCCTTAATTTTTTTTTTTTTTTTTTTTAAATTAACATCCATTTAACGTATTTATCAATAGCCAAACTCCCCCCACCATTTGCCATATTTGAAGGAGCCAATCTGGGCTTTAGTCCACAGACACCATGTCTAGCCCTGACTATAATATTAGTACAGACCACACTGTTTTGCAGTTGTTATCCGTTAAAGCCAATTAGTGACAGATATATAGCAGGGGTAGTCTTGAGAAGTCACTCGGGTGCAGTTTAAATTCTGGGAATTAAAAATTGCTCAATTTTCAGAGCTAAATAACATGAAAAGGGAGCAAGAAAATGATGAAAGTCTATTTTAAGTTGATTCATTATGCATAACTAAACATTTTATATACAAATCTCAAGGTGTTTACCGCCCCTTTAAGGAAGCCTGACATTTTAAGAAATTCCTCCATTAGGGTTAGACGGCAATCATAATAAAATCTTTTTGTTATGGCTGCCAAAATACTTTTCTAGACAGGGATTCTAATGGCTCAACCTTACAAAAAGCTGCAGTTCTCAGATATATTAAGAATATGAACAAAAATAGAGAATACCAACTTTCTACAAAACCAAAGTTACAAGACTCAATAACACTCATGCATGTCTGCTACTTTATAAATAGCACTTATAGTATATAATACTAAAACAATTATAAGTATGCACTAACATTATTGATTGTTAAAAATGAGCTATGTAGTTGCCAAGCACAGAGACTCACTTAGCAGTCACAGTCTTTGGAATGCACGTGCATGAGCACTCAGATATATAGGCTGTATGTCCTCTGCAGACTAAAAGCAAATACTCAAACTGTCATAGCTTTTTGTTCAAAGCCTACTTGCTGTTACAAATGCATTGAAAAACACAATTAAACTGCATTAATGGGACATAAAACCCAATTTGTTTTTCTTTCATGATTCAGATAATTTAACTTTCCAATTTATTTCTATAGACACATTTTTGTAAATTTCTTGATACCCTTTGTAGAAGAAGCAGCAATGCACTATTGGGAGCTAGCTAAACACATCAGGTGAGGCAATGACAAGAAGCATATATGCATAGCTTCCAATCACCAGCTATCTCCCAGCAGTGCATTGCTGCACCTGAGCCTACCTAGATATGATTTTGAACAAAGGATACAAAGAGAGCAAAGCAAAGTAA
This sequence comes from Bombina bombina, assembly GCF_027579735.1. Classification (NCBI taxonomy): domain Eukaryota; kingdom Metazoa; phylum Chordata; class Amphibia; order Anura; family Bombinatoridae; genus Bombina; species Bombina bombina. Next base: position 521,542,738 of record NC_069503.1, read on the forward strand.
AGAATAGAAGTACATTGGAAAGCTATTTAAAATTGCATACGCTCTCTGAATCTTGAAAGAAACGGTAAAGTCAAAATTAAACTTTCATGATTCAGAGAGAGCATGCAATTTTAAACAGCTTTCCATTTTCCTTCTATTACCTAATTTACTTAATTTTTCTTTATATCCTTTGTTAAAATGTATACATAGATAAGCACAGGTGCAGCAATGCACTACTGGCAACTATCTACTGATTGGTGGCTGCACATATATTCCTCTTGCTATTGGCTCAGCTAGCTCCCAGTAGTGCATTGCTGCTTCTTCAACAAAGAATACTAAGATAATTAATCACATTTGATAACAGAAGTAAATTAGAAAGTTGTTTAAAATAGTGTGCTCTTTCAGGATCATAAAAAAATATAATATGTGTTTCATGTCCCTTTAAAGTTAATTTCTCCATTAAAAAACCTTAAAGGGACATTGAACCCAAATTTTTTCTTTTGTGATTCAGATAGAGTATGCAATTTTAAGCAACTTTCTAATTTACTCCTATTATCAAATTTTCTTTATTCTCTGGGTATCTTTATTTGAAATGCAAGAATGTAAGTTTAGATGCCGGCCCATTTTTGGTGAACAACCTGGGTTGTCCTTGCTGATTGGTGGATAAATTCATCCACCAATAAAAAAGTGCTGTCCAGAGATCTGAACCAAGAAAAAAGCTTAGGTGCCTTCTTTTTCAAATAAAGATAGCAAGAGAACGAAGAAAAATTGATAATAGGAGTAAATTAGAAAGTTGCTTAAAATTGCATGCTCTATCTGAATAACGAAATAATTTTTTTTGGTTCAGTGTCCCTTTAATGTTATTCTACACAGAAAACAACATTCGGCACAGTAATGAATATATATATATATATATATATATATATATATATATATTTTTATATATATATATATATATATATATATATATATATATATATATATATATATATATATATATATCCCAACAATCTATTTAAAACATTGTTTACTATCATATGGAAATTTATATTTTATTTTTAAAGAAAAGAAACCTCACAAGATTTCTGCTAATGTCACCAGATCGTGACACTGCATTTTTTTTAAAATGGTGTCTATTAAAAACACCCATTTTTAATATTGATGCATTAAAAAAAATCATACAATGGATCTTGAATGGTAAGAAACACCCCATAACCCTAAAGAATAAGATCCCTTTGCAACAATGTGATTACCAAGACAGATCAATTCTTACAAAATGGAAGTACTGTAACTTAAAGGGATAAGAAAGTCAAAATTAAACTTGCATGATTTAGATAGAGCAGGCAATTTTAAGATACTTTTAAATTGACTTCTGTTTTCAAATGTGTATTGTTCTCTTAGCATCCCTTGTGTAAAAAGAATACGCACATATCCTACACTAGTGGGAGCTAGCTGCTGATTGGTGCCTGCACACATTTGTCTCTTGTGATTGGCTCACTAGATGTGTTCAGCTAGCTGCTATTGTTCCTTCAGCAAAGGATAGCAAGATAATAAAGCAAATTTGATTATAGAAGTAAATTGGAAAGTTGATTAAACTTGTATGTTCTATCCGAATCACAAAATGAATTTTTGGGGTTTCCTGTTCTTTAACATTACACAAATGAGAATATTAACTAATTACAGGCATTCTAAGAACTGTTACCGTCATGATTTTTGTATTCTCGCATTTCTAGCAGTTCTACTAACATGTTACTGGCTAATTAATATAAAAAATAAATATGTTAATTACAGGAACAACCAACAGCAAAGGACTATAAATGGAGTCTCAATGAAGCTAGACCATTGTTTAATACGGCTTTGAAATCTCCATTCAGATTGTTTTGTCCATTATCAAAAGCAACATTACATACCAAATATTTTGGAATATTCTTAAAGTCTCCAAAAAGTACAGTTTGGGAGTTCAGAAGGGTCTAAGACTTTTACCCTTTTTGCTATTTACCATCTATGTTTTATTCTGCACTCCAGACATGCACCCACATTCCGCTTCATGCATTCACATTCAGAAAATGCACCAGCTCAGAGAGTGTGAACGGAACATATATAGATATATTGTACTATCTGTGTGGAGTTATCTTTGAGCACTTACATCAACAACCAAAAAAACTGAGGCTGGCATTTGCTGTTATTTCTATGACTATCACTCAACAGCTATAAGGACATGAAATCATTTTTTTGGATAATTGGATACTTAAAGACACAGTGTATACCAATTTTTTATATAACTGCATGCAATAGACACTACTATAAAGAAGAATATGCACAGATACTGATCTAAAAATCCAAAATAAAACCTTTTAAAAACTTACTTAAAAGCTCCAAGTTTAGCACTGTTGATGAGATTAGGCTGGGACACACACTGAAAGGGGCTGAAAAAGCAGGAAGAGCAGACACTCCCCCATCCCCCCCCCCCTTCTTTGCACATGAAAGACAGATAACATTAACAGGAGCCAGCAGGATTCTGCAAACGCACATATACATCTGACACTGGGGCTTGGCTAGGAGTCTGAAAATCATGACAATGTTATTAAAAAATAAGCAAAACTATACAAAAACACTCCCATATGGGCTATATAAGTGGATCATCTACAAAACATTTATGCAAAGAAAAATCTAACATTCAAAAAAGTGGTTTTGTTATATTTCCATGGTGGGGAAGCTTATTTAGCATCACACCCAAAAACTAGAACAAAACGCTGTGAGGCACTTGACATTGCAGTGTTGATCATCTGGCAGTTGGGTTGATACAGGTGAAAGAAAATTATTGCCTCTTTCAAATGTCCCTCTATGTTTTATGGGCAGCAAAATAGTGACTTCCTCACCCCTATTGTTTTGTTTCATATGGAAGTGATCACTATTGCTTTAGTGAAAATTGAGAGCAACCTAGAAATGGTATCCCTCTGCTGAAAAAGAGGCTTCTCCTCTTTCAATAGAGATATACAGATGGCCCTCGTTTTACAACGGTTCAATTTACACCGTTTCAGAATAACAACCTTTTTTTCCAGTCATGTGACTGCTATTGAAAAGCTTTGAGAAGCAGTGCATTTATTAAAATTGCCAGTAGGTGGAGCTGTCCGCTTGTGTTGCAGCAAAGCCAAGCAAGCTGAAATTAATCAGTTTAACCAGACCTGAGCTATCAAGCAGATTTCAAAGGAACAAGATCTTCCTGTCTATAAATCAGTCCAGATTGGAATGCATAGAAAGAACTGTTTGCAGAAAAATGCAAGTGAAGTCTGTGTTGTGTGATTATTTTATTAGGTTTATAATGCTGTTTAGCAAATGTTTTTGTTCATTTAACTTAGTTTAATTATATATTCTGTGTTGTGTGATTATTTTATTAGGTTTATAATGCTGTTTAGCATTTAAAGTCTTCATTTCAAAGCTTTAAAAATAATGTATTAGGTGTTACTTATGACAATTTTGAGAGGGACCTGGAACCTATCTCCCTCACTTCCCATTGACTTACATTATAAACTGGGTTTCAATTTACAACGGTTTTGATTTACAACCTTCCTTCGGGAACCTAACCCCGGCGTAAACTGAGGGCTACCTGTACTGTATTCAATTTAGTGCTCAGAGAGGGGGGCGCTAGGATCCATTTTAGAGCACAAAACACTTTAAAATGAACTAGTACCTAGGTGACTCTATCCCATATTAAGAGAGGAGAGAGAGGAGAGAGAGAGAGAGAGAGAGAGAGATAGAGAGGAGAGATAGAGAGGAGAGAGAGAGAGAGAGAGAGAGAGAGAGAGAGAGGAGAGAGAGAGAGAGGAGAGAGAGAGAAGAGAGAGAGAGAAGAGAGAGAGGAGAGAGAGAGAGAGAGAGAGAGAGAGAGAGAGAGAGAGGAGAGAGAGAGAGAGAGAGAGAGAGGAGAGAGAGAGAGAGAGAAGAGAGAGAGGAGAGAGAGAGGAGAGAGAGAGAAGAGAGAGAAGAGAGAGAGAGAGAGAGAGGAGATAGAGGAGAGAGAGACTTTTTTAAGTCATGAATTATAATGATGCTTTTATTTAGTCAAAAACAGGGATGGGTTTTATTTGAGAACATTTACAAAATATTGCATACCTTTTAAATACTATTATGCCGTGTTCTACTACTAAAGCACTTTTAATATTTTTTTCTATGCTATTATAATGTATGTAATTTTCTTTCCCATCATTCGTTATTATTGCAAATTATATAAAGTGATACAATGGAGAATGGCTTTGTTGAAGGAGCAGAAATTCACTACTGGGAGCTAGCTGAACACACCGGGTGAGCCAACAAACATCAGCTAGTTCCCAGCAGTGCATGTCTGAACTTGAGCCTACCTAGGTATGCTTTTCAACAAAGATAACAAAGTAAATTAAATGACAGAAGTAAATTTAAAGTTTTTTTTAAAGGGACAGTAAAGTCAAAATTAAACTTTTGTGATTCAGATAGAGCTTGCAATTTTAAATAACTTCCCAATTTACTTCTGTTATCAAATTTGCACTTGTCTTTAGTACTCTATGGCAGGAGTGTTTTGCAACATTATATGTAGCTTTGTTATACAATGTTTCAAAACACTGCTGCCATACTAAAGACAGGTGCACACTCCTGAGCTCTAAAGAGCCTAGTTTTGTTCTTCAATAAAAGATACCAAGAGTACAAAGAAAATTTGATAACAGAAGTAAATTGGAAAGTTGTTTAAATTTGCATGCTCTATCCTAATCTAGAAAGTTTAATTTTGACTTTACTGTTCCTTTAAAATTGCATGCTCTATTTGAATCACAAAAGTTCATAAAATAATTTACTGCCCCCTTCAACTATCCATTGCCATTTGTTAAAAGTTATTGCTCAGTAAAAATAAATAGTTTATTGCATTCTATTTAATGCCTACAGGCAGGAACTAATAGATGCTGCCTTCTTTACATAACACACACAAATACACACCTTTGAGCAGCAGGAGGAGGGTTCAGATTTCATTCAATAACTCTCTAGAGGAAGGATGAGCCAAAAACGAGAAACAACACTCAGACAACATCAGAAAGAGCTTGCGATACGGATTTACTTGAAATTGCAAGAAAACTGAGCAACTATTGGGACTTGAACGTATTAAATGCTACTTTACCAAAGCCATCTACTGTATCTACTGTATTTGCGTGGCAAATCTGTGTATATGGGAAAATATGTTATCAAGCTGAACAGATTTTGCAGGCACATCGGTTTTCCTCTTAAGTGAAGTGAGTTATATACGCTTCTCACTGGGCTCATCAAATTTAAATCTCTAAATATCTATTTATTTTGGATAATCAATATATTTTTTTCACCTTTTACTTCTAACATCTGGAAATCATACACGCAATAATGGGGTCAGTCACTTCAGCTCTGAATAAATCAAAAAACACAGTTGTGCAGCTCAGCAAGGAGCCAGAAATAGAGTCTGAGAAGACAGAGAAGCCCCCTAAAGGCAGGAGAGGCAGAGCATCAGATGGTCTGGTGATAGGGCTGCCCCAGACTGCTTGGGAGAGAACAGTGTCCGGCGTAGAATCTGAAGAGCTGTCCATGGTTCTGAACATTAAGGAAAGCGTAGCAGCAGCTCCAATCCTTTCTCCAAGGTGCAGCAGCAGTTCAAGTAAGTCATTTCCAATATCTTCTATACAAAAACATGCTGCAAAGGACAATAATAAAGTTTGAAAGCAGTACTTCCCACTCAATAAGCACTACTGGATTTGTTTTAAGAAGTTCTGGTTTCATTTTTTTATATCATGTTTATGCTGCTTGTAAGATTTGGCAGTGTCCTCCAGATTTTTAATCAACATATTTAAAAAAATAGATTTATTTTTTTATATATTTATATTTGCAATTGTGCAGACTGTTTTAAGACTCAGAAAAGTACCTGTTCTGCAGACTACTTGACTTTATTTTCGGTGGAAACAACACAGGGCATAAAATAATCTAGTGAATGTGTTATGCTTTCTATTCATACATTTTCAATTTATTAATAATCCTATTCAGTTTTCGTTATTACTGTGTGGTTGTAGTAAGCATTTTCGAAATATTTTGGCTTTTACAGTTTTTGTCTGTTTTATATTTTCAATGGGGATTATTTGTAGTCAGACACATTGATGGTAAATGAAAAGGCAACAAAAATGCACATTTTTACTGGAGAAAAGTATCAAAGCAAATGTGGTGAAGATTTGTATAAAAAAAAAGTCATAGAAATAATAACAAAGTATTTTTTTTTCTTTGATATAACTGATGCTATATGGCATGGACTAGGCTAATTTGCACTGGATCTCAAACTTGCAGATTTGTGTAAGGTATTGTAAATTAAAACAAACATGTATTGTACACTTTGGATTTTGGATTTTTGTGAACTTCTTCAATTATTTAAAATGTGTAAGATCATAGTCCCTAATAATATTCCATCAATATATAAATATCTATCTATCTATCTATCTATCTATCTATCTATCTATCTATCTATCTATCTATCTATCTATCTATCTATCTATCTATCTATCTATCTATATATATATATATATATATATATATATATATATATAATACATATTTATATTTGTTACTCAATCAGAATTTAGCTGATAGCCATTATGCCTTATGTTTCTTGTTCAACCAGGTGCAGTTTTGTTATTTTAGTTTTGGAGAGACACAGAACTTATCCATATGCTTTCTGCCATCCTTGTTTGCTTGGTTTCCATGACTACATTGGTCAAGATCCTGCCTGCTTGCCTTGACTTGCTGAAACAGACCACATGTTTACTACACTGGATCTATAATCTATGATTCTGTTTTTATAAAGACATTACAATTACTTCTTATTACAATATTTTAAAAATATTACTTATATAAAGAATATTTTGACATTTTATGTATATAGACTATTACTTGTTTAATTGATTACAAATGTTACAGAGGTTGTCATTAAATGTATCTGTCATATTTCTTAATTTTCTCAGAATTTACCTAAAGGGAAATCAAACTGCTTAAAGGGACACTGAACCCAATTTTTTTCTCGTATTTCAGATAGAGCATGAAATGTTAAAGGGACACTGAACTCAAATTTTTTCTTTCATGATTTAGATAGAGCATGCAATTTTAAGCAACTTTCTAATTTACTCCTATTATCAATTTTTTCTTCATTCTCTTGGTATCTTTATTTGAAATGCAAGAATGTAAGTTTAGATGCCGGCCCATTTTTGGTGAACAACCTGCGTTGTTCTTGCTGATTGGTGGATACATTCATCCACCAATAAAAAAGTGCTGTCCAGAGTACTGAACAAAAAAAACCAGATGCCTTATTTTTCAAATAAAGATAGCAAGAGAACAAAGAAAAATTGATAATAGGAGTAAATTAGAAAGTTGCTTAAAATTGCATGCTCTATCTGAATCACAAAAGAAAAAATTTGGGTTCAGTGTCCCTTTAACACAACTAAAATACTTTGGCTATTATGCTCAGGTTTTTCTCCTGTGCCTGCAGCCTTCGTCAAGACAATCTTATATAACTCCTTGCATGTGCCAGTTTGTGAATTTCCGCATTCCTAATACAGAGTATTGCCATCTTGGGGCTTAGGTATTCTTGTACCCTGTGAAAGCAGCAGACCACAGTCACAAATAAGTGATGCTGACAGTTTTTTTTACAGCTGTGTCATTCAAATTTGGTTTAGTCTGCACAATAAAGAGTGTGGCTTTCTATTTTGACAGCAGTGGCATTGTTCTATATTACCCCTGTTTATTTTTTATGTATTTTATTCAACTTTTAACATGTGTAAAAACAGGCTAAAATGTAATGCTACTGCTTTGTATCTTGCTTAATAATGAGAAGTGCACAGTACAAAGCCACCAATATTACTGATCTGTGAAAGTGCTTAGCTTCTGTCACAGGGTGTGAGAATACCTAAGCTCCAAGATGGCACAATGACTAATCAGATGCAGAACTTCATCATCCAACACCTGTAAAAGCTTAAAATAAGAGAATGGCACAGAAGAAAAAACAGTGTGTAGTAACCATGTCCAGCAGTTTAAAGGAATATAAAAATGAAAACTAAAATGCAACTAAAATTTCAGTGTTGAAAAGGAGCATTTTTCCATATGTATTAGCAAAATGCTTCTAGTAAATATTATCACTGTTTAAATGATTAATTTGACTGTGCTCAGAGCATATGTACATATGCCCTATGCACTTTTATTTCAACACTGTGCCTGCTCAGAGAGACACGGCATATCTTAATCTGATGTAAACCGGGTCTTCACTGATACCTCCCTAAACAGGTGCTGTGTTTGAATGAGGGAAAACAGAGCATATGTATATATGCTCTGCGCACAATAAAAACTTTCACTGAAACAGTAATAACTTTTACTGGAAGTGTTTTGCTTATACATTTGTTCTAAAAATAAAACACGTTTTTATTTATAACTGAAATGCACGTGCAGTTCAGTTTTGAGTTTATGCCCCTTTAACAATATTATTTGTTAACTCATAAAACTAGGAAAGAACAATTTGAAAATTAAGATACATATATATATTATATTAACCATAGAAAACTTTTCAGAAATGTCATAATATATTTATGATTACATCTTTAGTGTAGTGCTTTCAACTAACAGCCCACTAAGACTTCCCCTATCTAACCACAGATGTGTCATAATTATTGAAGGACATATCTGCTCTGTTAGATATATTTGTAATTCAGAGGTCAAGAGTTAAACAACATGCAGCACATGTATTTAAATATTTTATGTATACACTGTCTCTATAAAGCAGCAATAATGTACTTTTAATAATTGCTTTAATGTATGTAAACTACGGTGTCTCTTGGGAATATAATAAAATATGGCATAGTGATATGATATACTGTATTCTGGCAGTTCATTGTATTGTACCTTGTAGTAATGACATGAGGCTGTTATGTGGAATACAACTGGCAAAGGCAAAACACATGACAGAATTTGCTACAGAAAAACGTAGGAACTGCAAAGGCTAAAGCTATATTATCAAATTCTTGAAAATTAAAAGTAACAATAAAACTAACCTCATAAGTGTGGGGATTGAGGGTGTCCAAACTTTGTTCTGTATGTAGAGGACAGCACTATGAGGCATATTTAAGAAATGTCTTGCGGACCTCTCCGCATTTAACATTTCACCAGCAGCTCACAAGAGCTGCTGATGCAACGCCGCCCCCTGCAGACTTGCGGCCAATGGGCCGCCAGCAGGGGGTGTCAATCAAACCGATTGTACTCAATCGGGTTGAATTGCTGCGATCTTTGTGACCGCTGCTCCATAACTGCTGTTTCTTGCGAGTCTGAAGACTCACCAGAAACACGGGCCATCAAGCTCCTTTCGGAGCTTGATAGATAGTCCCCTATGTCTTTCTCCACATTAGAAATACTGCTCATTATCTATAAGTGTCAAAAGTAGAGAGTTAAAGTTTCTTCTCTTCGTTTGCCGGGCTGTGACTGGTTAATGATAATTAGTGATCATCTGCATAGTCATTAATAAAGTATTGAATATTGAGGACATGCGAATAGAGGAATGGCATACATTGACTTTGGGCTCCATTTATCAAGCTGCATGTGCAGCAGCTTTGGAGTATCTATGGTACAGACATGCATGAGCGAGCATGCAGCCGGTAGTTAAGAAGCAGCAGCCATCAGACCACTGCTCCCTAACCTGTATGCCAGCTCTTAGCTGGCAGATTAAAATCACCTGGACAAATTCACCCAGGTGATTGACAGCCCCTGCTCGCACACCATTGTCCTTGCCCAATATAAATGCTGGCTACGATGCCGGTCATCTATCCATGCATTTTTAACTAGTGCCTTTTGTGTTGTACCTTGGACCATTTGTTGCCTTTATTATATTTATGTTGTCTCAATAAAGTAAGCGTTTCATCATAAGCCTTGAATTTAGTTTTGATTATTTTAGATGACTGATGCTTTTTGGGAGCATGTAGTTGTTTTGCATATATCTGGTTCGGGTGCCTGGTGCCTTCTAGCTCTATTCCTTTTGCAGTGCAATTAAGCAGGTTCATCACCATCAAGTTCTGCTAAAGTTATTGTTAAAGTTTTCTGTAGGTTTCTGGAAGGACAAAGGCTCTGAGAAGCCTAATTCTCTCTCTCTCTCTCTCTCTCTCTCTCTCTCTCTCTCTCTCTCTCTCTCTCTCTCTCTCTCTCTCTCTCTCTCTCTCTCTCTCTCTCTCTCTCTCTCTCTCTCTCTCTCTCTCTCTCTCTCTCTCTCTCCTCTCTCTCTCTCTCTCTCTCTCTCTCTCTCTCTCTCTCTCTCTCTCTCTCTCTCTCTTCTCTCTCTCTCTCTCTCTCTCTCTCTCTCTCTCTCTCTCTCTCTCTCTCTCTCTCTCTCTCTCTCTCTCTCTCTCTCTCTCTCTCTCTCTCTCTCTCTCTCTCTCTCTCTCTCTCTCTCTCTCTCTCTCTCTCTCTCTCTCTCTCTCTCTCTCTCTCTCTCTCTCTCTCTCTCTCTCTCTCTCTCTCTCTCTCTCTCTCTCTCTCTCTCTCTCTCTCTCTCTCTCTCTCTCTCTCTCTCTCTCTCTCTCTCTCTCTCTCTCTCTCTCTCTCTCTCTCTCTCTCTCTCTCTCTCTCTCTCTCTCTCTCTCTCTCTCTCTCTCTCTCTCTCTCTCTCTCTCTCTCTCTCTCTCTCTCTCTCTCTCTCTCTCTCTCTCTCTCTCTCTCTCTCTCTCTCTCTCTCTCTCTCTCTCTCTCTCTCTCTCTCTCTCTCTCTCTCTCTCTCTCTCTCTCTCTCTCTCTCTCTCTCTCTCTCTCTCTCTCTCTCTTCTCTCTCTCTCTCTCTCTCTCTCTCTCTCTCTCTCTCTCTCTCTCTCTCTCTCTCTCTCTCTCTCTCTCTCTCTCTCTCTCTCTCTCTCTCTCTCTCTCTCTCTCTCTCTCTCTCTCTCTCTCTCTCTCTCTCTCTCTCTCTCTCTCTCTCTCTCTCTCTCTCTCTCTCTCTCTCTCTCTCTCTCTCTCTCTCTCTCTCTCTCTCTCTCTCTCTCTCTCTCTCTCTCTCTCTCTCTCTCTCTCTCTCTCTCTCTCTCTCTCTCTCTCTCTCTCTCTCTCTCTCTCTCTCTCTCTCTCTCTCTCTCTCTCTCTCTCTCTCTCTCTCTCTCTCTCTCTCTCTCTCTCTCTCTCTCTCTCTCTCTCTCTCTCTCTCTCTCTCTCTCTCTCTCTCTCTCTCTCTCTCTCTCTCTCTCTCTCTCTCTCTCTCTCTCTCTCTCTCTCTCTCTCTCTCTCTCTCTCTCTCTCTCTCTCTCTCTCTCTCTCTCTCCTCTCTCTCTCTCTCTCTCTCTCTCTCTCTCTCTCTCTCTCTCTCTCTCTCTCTCTCTCTCTCTCTCTCTCTCTCTCTCTCTCTCTCTCTCTCTCTCTCTCTCTCTCTCTCTCTCTCTCTCTCTCTCTCTCTCTCTCTCTCTCTCTCTCTCTCTCTCTCTCTCTCTCTCTCTCTCTCTCTCTCTCTCTCTCTCTCTCTCTCTCTCTCTCTCTCTCTCTCTCTCTCTCTCTCTCTCTCTCTCTCTCTCTCTCTCTCTCTCTCTCTCTCTCTCTCTCTCTCTCTCTCTCTCATGAACGAGCACAACACAATGTAATATGAGGGATAATAGCGTAGCTGTAATAGCGCTATCCATTGAAAGTATAGGGTGTGCTAAAAAGTTGTTAAAAAGGTGTTAACTGCATTAAGATTCTCTGGTAAATCTTTTTTTACCATTCACTTGTAATACCAGATTGTGTGCTATTTTTAGAGCAGGTTCACAATATGGATATTGCACTGTGTGCTTATAATTGCGCTCCACTTGTAATATAGGTCTATATGTGATGTTTATGTTAAAGGGACAGTCAACACCAGAATTTTTGTTGTTTAAAAAGATAGATAATCCCATATAATAATACATGTTTACCTCTGTAATTACATTGTATCTATGCCTCTGCAAATTGCCCCCTTATTTCAGTTCTTTTGACAGACTTGCATTTTAGCCAATCAGTGCTGACTCCTAGGTAACTTAACGTGCATGAGCTCAATGTTATCTAAATGACACACATGAACTAACGCCCTCTAGTGGTGAAAAACTGTCAAATGCATTCAGATTAGAGGCGGCCTTGAAGGTCTAAAAAATTAGCATATGAGCCTACCTAGGTTTAGCTTTTAACAAAGAATACCAAGAGAGCAAAGGAAAATTGGTGATAAACCTATATATTGGAAAGTTGTTTAATATGACATGCCCTGTCTGAATTATGAATTCGAATGACTGTCCATTTAAACTTTAAAATACAGTGGCCTATACATTGCTTGGATTTATTTTTAACTACAGACATATAGATTATTATAGATTATATACAGTATAGGTAATAGTGGTATTTTACTATTTTAAAATTTTCAGTATACCAATGTGGTGTTATTAAATATTTTGAGATTACATATGTTCCTGAATTTTGTGGGAAACTTTGCTCTATGATGTCCTTTATATTGAGCATTTCTTCCTTGATACAAGACAATATCCCTTTAAGGAGATGGGTATAAATTGGAGAAGGATATACTGTTAGGATAGAGCTTGAGAAAGGCTTGCTGAAGCCGAAACGCGTTGCTCTATTTCCTACAGCTTTTTGGCCCATCACGGCATTCGTAGTTACATAACCTAGATTTAGAGTTCCCCTAATCTGCCGCCCCCAACGTCGCCGCTACTATAATAAAGTTATTAACCCCTAAACCTAAGTCTAACCCTAACCCTAACACCCCCCTAACTTAAATATAATTTAAATAATTCTAAATAAATTTACTATAATTAAATAAATTATTCCTATTTAAAACTAAATACTTACCTATAAAATAAACCCTAATATAGCTACAATATAACTAATAATTACATTGTAGCTATTTTAGGATTTATATTTATTTTACAGGCAACTTTGTATTTATTTTAACTAGGTACAATAGCTATTAAATAGTTAATAACTATTTAATAGCTACCTAGTTAAAATAAATACACATTTACCTGTAAAATAAATTATAACCTAAGTTACAAATATACCTAACACTACACTATCAATAAATTAATTAAATAAACTACAATTATCTAAACTAAAATACAATTAAATAAACTAAACTATATTACAAAAAACAAACAAACACTAAATTACAAAAAATAAAAAATTATTACAAGATTTTAATTTAATATAATGTAGGTGTCAGCGATAGCGGGGACGGCAGATTAGGGGTTAATAAGTGTAAGATTAGGGGTGTTTAGACTCGGGGTTCATGTTAGGGTGTTAGGTGCAGGCGTAAATTTTCTTTCCCCATAGGAAACAATGGGGCTGCGTTAGGAGCTGAACGCTGGTTTTTTGCAGGTGTTAGGTTTTTTTTCAGCCAGCTCAGTCCCATTGTATCCTATGGGGAAAACGTGCACGAATACGTTTTTCCAGCTTACCGCTACCGTAAGCAACGCTGGTATTGAGGGTTGAAGTGGAGCTAAATTTGGCTCAACGCTCACTTTTCTGAGGCTAACGCAGCCATTCAGAAAGCTCGTAATACCAGCGTTGTCTTAAGGGCGCGCTGGAAAAAAAAGTCTCGTTAGCACCGCAAGTCTTTACCGACAAAACTCCAAATCTAGGCGATGGTGACTACACGCTGTGAACGGCTTTGTACCGCACAGAAGAAAAGCAAAACTTGCGCCCTAAGAGTGTTTGACTCCCACAGTAACTTTTAATGCCTATTGCATTCTAAATGGACTATTTCTTATTTTGACATTCACTGGACTTTGTATTTCTTTATGTTTTTAACCATTTATATGTTTTTAATCAATTGTTTAGCATTGCCTTTTATATGACTATATGTGACTATCTGATTTTACATTGAGAAGTGATTTTTTTTTTTAACATTGTCTTTTTCTATACACAGATATTAAAATACTTATGTACTGATTAAACTATCCCATTTGGGAAATATCTATTGAGATCAGATACTACACATACATTAAGCTTCATTTTGAAGCGCAGTGCATGTTTTCTCTGCACCTGTGTTTATATAGGTGTTTGAGAATCCCATTTGTCTACTGTCCCTCCCACAGTGTTTTTAATCTATAACTTCTTAAACCAATCCATAAATGTCTACCTGCCACCTGAAATTCTGGCTGCGGCCTAGACCTCCCCAACTCAACCAGACCACCACCCAAACTTAAATCTAGACTGTCTTCATCAATCCAGACATCTTTCCAACTCATTGAGTCATTTTAGTACTTGCTAAACAAAGCTGCTTTAGTGAAATAAATTCTCTCTTATATTATAGGGAAACATTTGGCTGTGACATACACTCTGATCCTACCTCCCCAATTATATTGCACACACTTAGGGGCCTATTTATGAAAGGCCTGTCTGACATGATCCAACATTGCGGATCATGTCCGATAGACCTCGCTGAATGTGGAGAGCAATACGCTCTCCGCATTCAGCATTGCACCAGCAGCTCTTGTGAACTGCTGGTGCAACGCCGCCCCCTGCAGATTCGTAGCCAATCGGCCGCTAGCAGTGGGGTGTCAATCAACCCGATCGTATTCGATCGGGTTGAATTGCGGCAATCTCTGTCCACCTCCTCAGAGCAGGTGGACAGTTTATGGAGCAGCGGTCTTTCGATAACTAACTAATAACTAATAACTGGTGTTTCTGGAAAGCCTGAAGGCTCGGCAGAAACACAAGGCTTCAAGCTTCATACGGAGCTTGATAGATATGCCCCATAATGAATACAGGGAAATTGAAGTCAAATTAAACTTTAATGATTCAGGCAGATTATACATTTAAAATGTATAATTGAAAATTGCAGGACTGCCAGTCCCAATCAGAAACCACAGCCTGATCCGATCAGCAGTGCTAGTTACCCAACTGAGCCATGCGACTAGCGCAGCTGATTAAATCAGCTGCAGATTCTTTAGAGCGGCACTTCTACTGTGTGTTTAACCCCTTTGCGGGGGGGTTATAAACACAGTAATCCAGGGTCGATAGCCTTAAAATGAAATGCTCTAATGAATTAAACTATGTAATTGCAGGTCTATTATGGCCCTTTAATAGACAATAATATTTATTGCAAGCATAATATAATCTCCAGTGTTATAAATAAAAATACATCATTGCCCATCTGTGACACATAGCATGTATGAGTACATAAAAGCTACGTTAGTCAGTGTTCTCATCCTGTGTAATTAGTGCTTCTCTAAACATCCCTAATAATATAGGATTTCAGTGGCAGTGATGGTGAATCCATGAGATTTTAAACCTTCCCTTTGGGAGTCCTTCTTTTCCAAATGATGTTGTTTTTTTTCTTTTTTTTTTTCTTCCTGTTTTCACTGGTTTGCATCTCAGTTAATAAACTGCATCAATGGTTTTTTTTTTCTGCTTACATTGTTAAATAAATCTAAGCTCTTGTATTTAGGGAATTGCAGTCACCTCTCTGCATATACGGATCTGCTTTTCTTGTGTGTTCAGTTTTCTTTGGAAATGTTCTCTTTGACAAAGTAATTTAAAGCTATTTCTAGCAATGAGATAATTGGAAAGCGCAATACAAAAGCAGCGTAAAAAAGATCCAACTCAATACATTTTATCAGTACCTATTGCAAACAGAGGATTTACAATGGCAACCAAGAAGACACTTGAGGCTCTCTTTTCCGAAGCATTGGCAGCAGGTAATGTCCTTTTAAATATTATTTAAAATAATAATAATATATATATATATATATATATATATATATATAGAGAGAGAGAGAGAGATAACTATATATTATAGTTGACATTAGAGTGCTAAACTTATTAATTCACATGCTCCCTAAGCTGTAGCATTAAGTACTCAAATTTATTTGATATATATGGAGCAAATACTGTAATACCTTGGTTCTTAGTAATTGTATGGAGCAGCCTTATCCAAATATTATAGCAACATTTTTAACATGCTGTGAAACATAGATAAGATATAATGTAAAATGTATAATCATCAATTATTACTTATTCATTTTAGGAGACTTTATGTAATGCATGTTAAATAAGAACTGTCAATAACTTTACCCCAAACTTTTTTGTGCTATTCAGCAAGTCCTGCTAGTGAATTAATATAAAAAATTTAATTTATTTCACAGGAGATTAATTACTTATTTTTACTGGTATTTAGTCTATAAACAGTTAGGGCCAGATTACTTGAAAGCGATATTAGCGCTCCACTACACGCTAATGTGCACTGGTATTGCAAGTTAAAAGCAATGCAAACGCGAGCTCGCATTCACATTGCTAGGAAGCATTGTGCTCATGAGAGCGAGCTTCCATATGCTCAAATGGGAGCCTAGTTCTCATGCCGTGACACACGGCATGAGAACTCGCTCAGCGCAGGGGGAAATAGCACAGGGATGGGCAGCAATTTGTAAATCTATATGTATATAACTATATACTGTACATATATATTTATATGTTAATATGTATATACCCATATTAACACATAAATATATATGTATAATATCATATACATACTGTATATATTTACAGGGAACACACAGTTCCCATAGACCGCAATGTAAAGGCACTTTTCAGTGCTGTTTTTTTCCTAGTGCAGTTGTTTTTTATTAAAATAAAAATACTATTTATTTTTAAATAAAAAAACTATAATCCTTTATTTTGAGGGCATTTGGGGCAGTTTTAGAAAATTAACCAGAGATCTAATCTCTGGTTAATTTTTGGAATGCTAATTCCTACCGCAAGCTCGCAGTAGCATAAACCAGCCACTTGAAATTGATGGTTAATTATCATGTGCCTGCAAACGGGACAATTTACTGTTTGAGGGCGCGTGATAATTTATCACTCCACTTGTAATCTAGCCCTTAATACTTGTGTTTATTCCTATATTTACATAGTTAAAATCCAATAACTATGAAAATTGCATATTACTGGACTAAAGAGAGGAGTTAATAAGAATAAAGGATACATTGCAAGGATAAATATATGATACCTAAATGAGTTGTTTAATATATACTATGGGCCAGATTCCGAGTGGAGTGTAAATGTTTGCGTGCGAGCGATAAGAGGTTTATCACGAATGTTTGCGCTCTTCAGGCTTATCGCTCATGTTATAAGTTCAAAGTAAACATGATCACTTGAGCGCAATCGCGATTTACACTAGAATGATTACCGCAACTTCAGAGCTCTGGTTAACTGTTTTGCGAAACTAAAAAGTTGCACAAAATACATAAAAAATACATTGCAAAGTACAGATACACTCATAATAAAACTATATAGTAAAAAGTACTAAGAAAAAATATTGCAAACAAATGATAAAAGCTCACAGATATGAGATCTCAGGTGTAAGAGAATAAAAAGGCAGGCAAAGGGATTTAACAATGAAATATACAGTATACATATACATGTCTAAAGATGGATATGTATATATATATATATATATATATATATATATATATATATATATATATATATATATATATATGTGTGTGTGTGTGTGTTATGTGTACATATGTATTAAAATGTTTATATACAGTATGTATTTACAGACATATGTACACATATGTAGACATATATAGAAGTGCATTGGAGCCCTTAGCAGTTAACTAGAAGAAAACATGTAAAAACATATTAATGCAATATTCATATTTAATAAATGGCTAGATTACGAGTTTTGCTTTATGAGCGGTGCGGTACTAACTTGCAAGTTATTGTCACTGCTCACTTACCTACAGTGCTGGTATTACAGGTTTACAAAAACCCGGGGTTAGCAGGCAAAAAGTGAGCGTAGAGCAAAATTGAGCTCCATACCGCACTCCAATACAAGTGATGCGATAAACTGCGGTAAGCTGGTTTTACGTGCTCGTGCACGATTTCCCCATAGACATCAATGGGGAGAGCCGGCTGAAAAAAAGTCTAACACCTGCAATAAAGGAGCGTAAAGCTCTTTAAACGCAGCACCATTGATTCCTATGGGAAAAGAAAATTTATGGCCTAGATTACGAGTTTTGCGTTAGAGGCTGTGCGGTGCTAACAAGCAGTTTTCCCTCACCGCTTACTTACCTACAGCACTGGAATTACGAGTTTTCAGAAACCCATCGTTAAAAGACAAGAAGTGAGCGTTGAGCAAAATTTTGCTCATTACCGCACTCCAATACCAGCGCTGCTTAAGTCAGCGGTGAGCTGGTCGTACGTGCTCGTGCACAATTTCCCCCTAGAAATCAACGGGGAGAGCCAGCTGAAAAAAAGTCTAACACCTGTAAAAAAGCAGTGTGAAACTCTTTAACGCAGCCCCATTGATTCCTATGGGGAAATAAAAGTTATGTCTAAACCTAACACCCTAACATGAACCCCGAGTCTAAACACCCCTAATCTTACACTTATTAACCCCTAATATGCCGCCCCCGACATCGCCGACACCTGCATTATAATTATT
Source organism: Bombina bombina (assembly GCF_027579735.1). Lineage (NCBI taxonomy): Eukaryota > Metazoa > Chordata > Amphibia > Anura > Bombinatoridae > Bombina > Bombina bombina. Next base: position 521,561,162 of record NC_069503.1, read on the forward strand.
AACCCCTAATCTGCCACTCCGGACACCGCCGCCACCTACATTATATGTATTAACCCCTAATCTGCCGCCCCCAATGTTGCTGCCACTATATTAAAGTTATTAACCCCTAAACCTAAGTCTAACCCTAACACCCCCTAACTTAAATATAATTTAAATAAATCTAAATAAAATTACTATCATTAACTAAATTATTCCTATTTAAAACGAAATACTTACCTATAAAATAAACCCTAAGCTAGCTACAATATAACTAATAGTTACATTGTAGCTATCTTAGGGTTTATTTTTATTTTACAGGCACGTTTGTATTTATTTTAACTAGGTAGAATAGTTATTAAATAGTTATTAACTATTTAATAACTACCAAATAAAACCTTACCTAAGTTACAATAACACCTAACACTACACTATAATTAAATAAATTAACTAAATTAAATACAATTACTTAAATTAAATTAGCTAAATTACAAAAAAAACACACTAAATTACAGAAAATAATAAACTAATTACAGATATTTAAACTAATTACACCTAATCTAATAGCCCTATTAAAATAAAAAAATCCCCCCAAAATAAAAAAAAACCCTAGCCTAAACTAAACTACCAATAGCCCTTAAAAGGGCCTTTTGCGGGGCATTGCCCCAAAGTTATCAGCTCTTTTACCGGAAAAAAAAAATACAAACAACCCCCCCAACAGTAAAACCCACCACCCACACAACCAACCCCCCAAATAAAATACTATCTAAAAAAATTTAAGTTCCCCATTGCCCTGAAAAGGGCATTTGGATGGGCATTGCTCTTAAAAGGGCAGTTAGCTCTATTGCAGCCCAAAGTCCCTAACCTAAAAATAAAACCCACCCAATACACCCTTAAAAAAACCTAACACTAACCCCCTGAAGATCGACTTACCGGGAGAAGTCTTCATCCAAGCCGGGCCGAAGTCCTCAACGAAGCCGGGAGAAGTCTTCATCCAAGCCGGGCGAAGTGGTCCTCCAGACAGGCAGAAGTCTTCATCCAGATGGCATCTTCTATCTTCATCCATCCGACGCAGAGCGGCTCCATCTTCAAGACATCCGACGCAGAGCATCCTCTTCATCCGGAGTCTTCTTACTGAATGAAGGTACCTTTAAGTGACGTCATCTAAGATGGCATCCCTTAGATTCCGATTGGCTAATAGAATTCTATCAACCAATCAGAATTAAGGTAGAAAAAATCCTATTGGCTGATCCAATCAGCCAATAGGATTGAGCTTGCATTCTATTGGCTAATTAGAACAGCCAATAGAATGCAAGCTCAATCCTATTGGCTGATTGGACCAGCCAATAGGATTGAACTTCAATCCTATTCGCTTGGATGAAGACTTCTCCCGGCTTCGTTGAGGACTTCGGCCCGGCTTGGATAAAGACTTCTCCCGGTAAGTCGATCTTCAGGGGGTTAGTGTTTTTCTGATTGGAACAGCCAATAGAATGCAAGCTCCATCCTGTTGGCTGATTGGATCAGCCAATAGGATTGAAGCTGAATCCTATTGGCTGATTGCAACAGCCAATAGGATTTTTTCAACCTTAATTCCGATTGGCTGATAGAAATCTATCAGCCAATCGGAATCTAAGGGACGCCATCTTGGATGATGTCATTTAAATGGAAACCTCATTCGGAATAAGACGTCGATTGAAGAGGATGCTCCACGCCGGATGTCTTGAAGATGGACCCGCTCCGCGCCGGATGGATAAAGATAGAAGATGCCGTCTGGATGAAGACTTCTGCCCGGTTAGATGAAGACTTCTGCCCGGTTGGATGAAGACTTCTGCTGCTTCGTTGAGGATTTCTGCCGGCTTCTTTGAGGATGGATGTCGGGTCTTCAAAAACTGTAAGTGGATCTTCGGGGGTTAGTGTTAGGCTTTTATAAGGGTTTATTGGGTGGGTTTTATTTTTAGATTAGGGTTTTGGGCGGAAAAAGAGCTAAATGCCCTTTTAAGGGTAATGCCCATCCAAATGCCCTTTTCAGGGCAATGGGGAGCTTAGGTTTTTTAGTTAGGATTTTATTTGGTTGGTTGTGTGGGTGGTGGGTTTTACTTTTGGGGGGTTGTTTGTATTTTTTTTTACAGGTAAAAGAGCTGATTTCTTTTGGGCAATGCCCCACAAAAGGCCCTTTTAAGGGCTATTGGTAGTTTAGTTTAGGCTAGGGTTTTTTTTATTTTGTGCGGGCTTTTTTTATTTTGATAGGTCTATTAGATTAGGTGTAATTAGTTTAAATATCTGATCATTTCTTTTTTATTTTGTGTAATTTAGTGTTTTTTTTTTTTTAAATTTAACTAATTGTATTTAATTTATGTAATTTATTTAATTGTAGTGTAAGGTTAGGTGTTAGTGTAAGACAGGTTAGGTTTTATTTTACAGGTAAATTTGTATTTATTTTAGTTAGGTAGCTAGTAAATAGTTAATAACTATTAACTAACTAGTCTACCTAGTTAAAAAAAATACAAACTTGCCTGTGAAATAAAAATAAAACCTAAGCTAGATACAATGTAACTATTAGTTATATTGTAGATTTTAATTACATTAAAGTTAGTGGGTGTTAGGGTTAGGGTTAGACTTAGGGTTAGGTTTAGGGGTTAATAAATTTAGTATAGTGGCAGTGACGTTGGGGGCGGCAGATTAGGGGTTAATTAATGTAGGTAGGTGGCGGTGATGCTAGGGGCAGCATATTAGGGGTTAATAACGGCGGTTTAGGGGTTAATATCTTTATTATAGTGGCAGCGATGTCCAGAGCGGCAGATTAGGGGTTCATAGTTTTATTTTAGTGTTTGCGATGCGGGAGGGCCTTGGTTTAGGGGTTAATAGGTAGTTTATGGGTGTTAGTGTACTTTTTAGCACTTTAGTTATGAGTTTTATGTTACAGCTTTGTAGCGTAAAACTAATAACTACTGACTTTCAGTTTTTGGTATGGATCTTGACGGTATAGGGTGTACCGCTCACTTTTTGGCCTCCCAGGCAGACTCGTAATACCGGCGCAAAGGAAGTTCCATTGAAAAATGACTTTTTGAAAGCTGTTACGTTGCGTTATGACCAAAAATGTGTGCGGTGCCCCTAAACCTGCAAGACTCGTAATACCAGCGGTAGTGAAAAAGAGCCTTAACACTGCTTTTTCACTCATACCGCAAAACTCGTAATCTAGCCGAAAGTGTTTAACTGTGTATTTACTGTAAATATTTCACATTCCAATGTTCTGCACATAGCAGAATATGTTCTATGTATTTATAAATTGATATTCCTATATATAGCTGTATATATCTATACCTATATATATAATCATATATTAGGTATAGATATATATTGCACAAAAAACATCAGATATATGTAGAAATATTTAATGATGAATAAACAGAACATATTCTTCTATGTGACGAACATTGGAATGTGAAATATTCATATTTTCATGTTGGGTTAGTGCACATGAAAATTTGCAATCAGGCTCACGTGAGAGTGGGGTGTTTAGTCCCCCCTACTATTTTAGCTCCATTGACTTCTATGGGGGAATATGTGTTTGCACACTCAATATTCTAAGTTTTGATTTTTGCGCTAGTTGGGTTAGCTCATAATATGAGCACAACCCAACACTCACAAAAAGCTTACTTCTAGGCAATTAAAGCTCAAACAGGAGCATTAATTTGTGCTCCACTTGTAATCTGGCCCTATATATTTTATTGTAAAATATAATTGTTGTAGAATTGTATCATTTTACCCTCATACACTCAGAGGAAGCTAAGTATTTGGCTGACAGAGGGTCTAAAAGGCAATTTGGTGTAAGATATCAGATTTGATGCGTGTGTTTGGGTTTATAGAAGGACTTAAAGCCCATTCAGGTATTTTTTTCGGTAACTAATGTGAACATTGAGCTTCTAGAAGGAATGCATCACCAATTGAGTCTAATCTCATGTGTGATGTGGGTATGAGGCTTATTCAGGGGCTACATGCCATTGGGCTTGATCTAAGGTCTGATGTGGGTATAGATGTTATACATGGGCTGCATGCCATAGGGCCTGATCTAAGGTCTGATGTGGGTATAGGGCTTCTAAATGGGCTGCATGCCATAGGGCCTGATCTAAAGACTGATGTTAGTATAGGGCTTCTACATGGGCTACATGCCATATGGCCTTATCTAGGGTCTGATTTGAGTATAAGGCATCTAGATGGTCTACATGCCATAGGGCCTTATCTAGAGTCTGACGTGGGTATAGGGCATCTACATGGGCTACATGCCATAGGGCATTATCTAGAGTCTGATGTGGGTATAGGGCATCTACAGAGGCTACATGTCATAGGGCCTGATCTAAGGGCTTCTACAGTGACTACACGAATATGGATATCTGCCTTTTAGAGAACCTGCAGAAATCTTTGCTTGATTTGAGATCTGATGTTTGTACTGGACATCTAGAAGGACTGCAGAACCATTTGGGTTTGGTATGAGGTCCATTGAAGTTATAGGGTTTCTTACTGATATATGATATGAATATGAGGCTTCTAGGGAGGATAAAGAAACATTTGTGTTTGTTCTGAAGTTTGATATGGAGTTTATATGGGGGCCGTAAACACTAAATGTTTGAATCTGCTGTCCCAGGGTCGTCCAATGTTTGTTTAAGGAGAACAGATGACATTCATGCTCACAATGTGCTATTCTGCCTTTTAATACCAATTTTTGGCCTCCGTCTGGCCCCAGGGTGAAATACAGATCAGAGGATTATTATGCAATTATTGTAATATTTTCTAAGATTAATGGCATGCATTTTCTATGTACATACAACCTGGCTAGATTTGTATTGTACCCTTATGGATAAAATTTGCTATACATTGGTAAGATTGCTTAACAAGATCCACTTTGGGATACTCAAAATCATCTGCTTTATTATTTTCACTATAAACTTGACACTGGCACCTAATTTTAAATCCCAAAAAGCATATTTTCACTAACTAGTATGGTAGGTGGCAAAACACATTGGCTAGTGACGTTGGCTAGTGAATTTAAATTAGAGTCACACAAAGGCATGTGACATAAGACACTGCAGTGTTTGACTGATCCATTTGCAAGTGTCTCTTAGCTTATAATGCAACAATTAGATTACCTGAATTTGGAGCTTGAACTAATTGCACAGGAAAAAAGCAGTTTTCTGTTTTTAGGAACTCAGAAGAATGATCAATAGAAAAACCAGAAGTCAAAGCCAGGGATTCAGTCTGAAACCAGGTGCATAAACAAAAGGATGAGACAGATATGTAGGTCAGGGCACAGTTCCAGAGTTCAATAGCTAGAGATATAGTCCAGTGATTGCGTATCTTAGTAAAGATATTAAACAAGTTATGTGATCTAAAAACTTCAGCAACGTCAGGGTCCAGGTAACAAGTCTGAGACAGGAACGCTTTAGTCATCATAGAGAAATAACCAATCACTGAATATGAGTCTGAAGGAGTCTTTTAACACCTCCCATTCAGTCTTGGCGCCAAATACAAGACCAGATTTCAAACCCATAGAAAACATAAAAATAAGCTCTGACTTATAGTAGAAGTCCAAGGCCCCTATTTATCAATGGTCTTGCGGACCTGATCCGCACTGTCGGATCAGGTCCGCAAGACCTCGCTAAATGCGGAGAGCAATACGCTCTCCACATTTAACATTGCACCAGCAGCTCACAAGAGCTGCTGGTGCAACTCCGCCCCCTGCAGACTCGCGGCCAATGGGCCGCCAGCAAGGAGGTGTCAATCAACCCGATCATACTCGATCGGGTTGATTTCTGGCGATGTCTGCCTGCTCAGAGCAGGCGGACAGGTTATGGAGCAGCAGTCTTTGTGACCACTGCTTCATAACTGCTGTTTCTGGCGAGTCTGAAGACTCGCCAGAAACACGGGCCGTCAAGCTCCTTTCGGAGCTTAATAGATTGCCCCCAAAAATCTACGCAGCCACACCATGGAGCTTGCAGCGCTAACCTTATGTTATTTAGCGCTGTTCCTGGCTCCTGCAGCAGAGTATACCCTTGCCATATCACTCTTGACTCCGGGGGCCCTTAGCGGGCTGAGGAAGCCAGCGAGTTTCACACAAGCGCAGCTCTGACCATGTAACTATAGCGAGGCTTTGTCCACTCTATACAGCCGTATCTTACATATCTAAAATGCTGTGCATAAAATCTCTACCAATAGCAGTAAACAACATTTATCCCTAAGGTGACTATTTTGCGATACTTTAAAGTGAGAGAAAAAGGGACAGTAATTTGTATATGTATAAATTTATTTTTAAATTGTGATGGGTGTTGTAATAACTCATTTTAAAAGGATTTCAAGTGCAGGATTCATTCTTACAATGATTCTAATAGCAATGTTGTGTTGATCAGCTTGAAAATAGATAAATTTAAGGCCTTAAAAGGACATAATACCCATATACTAAATCACTTGAAAGTGACTCAGTATGACTGTAAAAAGCTGACAAGAAAATATCTCTTTGAAAAAAGAAAAATGTTTACCTTAAAAGTTCTTCATCTCATATAGTAAGTGTTCTGTGAACAGCCATCCATCAGTTACTGTCAGCTGCATGTTGGGGAAAATCAGCCTCATCAGTGGTGAGTTCACACTTTGCTTTACTGTGATCTCATGAGACTGCACTGAAATCATAGTCAACTTCCTTAAACTGAGGAAAGTCCTGAGGCTAGCATCCTTATTGGCTGTTTATAGTCCCTTTACAATAGGAGGAGGCTACTGCAGAAATTTTGAGGGAAAATATATTCCTTTTTTTACATACAGATGTTCAGGTGAAATTCTGTGGTCAGAATTTTACCGCTACGCTGCATCATTTCCAAGTGCTTCAGCAATTGGGTATCATGTCCCTTTAACACTTACGAGTACCACCTTGACCGCAATTTTAAGTGTCATTATTTTGACAATGCTACAGTATGGTTTTTTTCCTCTGCTTTGTTAATACTAAAAAGCCACTTTGGAAGTTGAAATAAGATTACTCATATTTTCATCCAGTGAGAAGTCCTTCACTTAAATAGATATTTATTTTTGGTGTGGTCTGGTGTTGTGTGTAGACGCAACATTTGTCTTACATTTAAAAAAAGATCTCTGGAAACAATAGTGACACAATGTAACCATTAAGTGTGACAATAATTAAAAACACATATCCACAGAGGCAGTAATTAGCTTTGTGTAGCATTTTGTTTTTGACCTTGCTGACATCTATGGAAAAACTGGGGACATAAAACTTAAAATATACTTCTATTATCTTTTTTCCTTGGTTCTCTTGGTATTCTTTGTTTAAAATCATAACTAGTTTGGCTCAGGAGCTGGGAGCTAGCAGCTGGTTGGTGGCTGCTCAAATATACATTTTGTCATTTGCTTACCAATGTGTTTAGCTAGCTCCTAGTAGTGCTTTGTTGTTCCTTCAATAAAGGATACCAAGAGAATAAAGCAAAATTGATAATAGAAGTAAATCGCAGAGTTGTTTAAAAAAATGCATGCTCTATCTGAATCATGAAATTTTTTTTGGGGGGTTTATGTCCCTTTAATTAAGGGAATACAAGTGTAAATGACAGTCAAACCCACACACATAACTATAGATGTTATATAGCTTTGCACACATTAGATTATATGTATGTGCACATTAGATTGTATGTATGTGCACATTAGATTGTATGTATGTACACATTAGATTATATGTATGTGCACATTAGATTGTATGTATGTACACATTAGATTGTATGTATGTACACATTAGATTGTATGTATGTACACATTATATTATATGTATGTGCACATTAGATTGTATGTATGCACACATTAGATTGTATGTATGTACACATTATATTATATGTATGTACACATTAGATTGTATGTATGTACACATTAGATTGTATGTATGTACACATTATATTATATCTATGTACACATTAGATTGTATGTATGTACACATTAGATTATATGTATGTGCACATTAGATTGTATGTATGTACACATTATATTATATGTATGTGCACATTAGATTGTATGTATGTACACATTAGATTGTATGTATGTACACATTAGATTGTATGTATGTACACATTATATTATATGTATGTGCACATTAGATTGTATGTATGTACACATTAGATTGTATGTATGTACACATTAGATTGTATGTATGTACACATTAGATTGTATGTATGTACACAATAGAGTGTATGTATGTACACATTAGAGTGTCTGTATGTACACATTAGAGTGTATGTATGTACACATTAGAGCTTATATATACATTAGATTGTATGTATGTACACATTAGATTGTATGTATGTACACATTAGATTATATGTATGTACACATTAGATTGTATGTATGTACACAATAGAGTGTATGTATGTACACATTAGCTTGTATGTATGTACACATTAGATTGTATGTATGTACACATTAGATTGTATGTATGTACACATTAGATTGTATGTATGTACACATTAGATTATATGTATGTGCACATTAGATTATATGTATGTACATATTAGATTGTATGTATGTACACAATAGAGTGTATGTATGTACACATTAGATTGTATGTATGTACACATTAGATTGTATGTATGTACACATTAGATTATATGTATGTGCACATTAGATTATATGTATGTACATATTAGATTGTATGTATGTACACAATAGAGTGTATGTATGTACACATTAGATTGTATGTATGTACACATTAGATTGTATGTATGTACACAATAGATTGTATGTATGTACACATTAGATTGTATGTATGTACACATTAGATTGTATGTATGTACACATTAGATTATATGTATGTGCACATTAGATTATATGTATGTACACATTAGATTTTATGTATGTACATATTAGATTGTATGTATGTACACAATAGAGTGTATGTATGTACACATTAGATTGTATGTATGTACACAATAGAGTGTATGTATGTACACATTAGATTGTATGTATGTACACATTAGATTGTATGTATGTACACATTAGATTATATGTATGTGCACATTAGATTATATGTATGCACACATTAGATTGTATGTATGTACACATTAGATTATATGTATGTGCACATTAGATTGTATGTATGTACACAATAGATTATATGTATGTACACAATAGAGTGTATGTATGTACACAATAGATTATATGTATGTACACATTAGATTGTATGTATGTACACAATAGAGTGTATGGGGCATATGTATCAAGGTCTGGCGGACCTGATCTGACACTGCGGATCAGGTCCGCCAGACCTCGCTGAATACAGCGAGCAATACGCTCGCCGTATTCAGCATTGCACCAGCAGCTCGTGCTCGATCGGGTTGTATTGTGGTGATGTCTGTCCGCCTGCGCAGAGCATAACTGCTGTTTCTGGCGAGTCTGAAACACAGGGCATCAAGCTCCATTCGGAGCTTGATACATATGCCCCTAAGTATGTACACATTAGAGTGTCTGTATGTACACATTAGAGTTTATGTATACATTAGAGTGTATGTATGTACACATTAGATTGTATGTATGTACACATTAGAGTGTATGTATGTACACATTACAAGAACTGCTTGTGCATCGATGTCTGTCGGACATTATCCACTAAGCGTATTATGTCGGAAAGACCGATGATAACTCGGCCCCTTAGTATGTACACATTAGATTGTATGTATGCAATCTAGAGACATCAATTCACTTTTAAGTACTTTTAAGTAGAAGGTGGCAAACGTGTATACAGATATTGCTTACTCAACTCTATAAATGTTTTTATTTGCAGAAAGGAAATGTTACTTCACGCCTTACCTACATATAGATACTCCTTGGCGCTAGACTTTACTTGTGAGAGGCAGTAAACAACTTTTAATGAATAAAAGTATTTTTGTTGTCTTGCTAAAGAATAATATGTCAGTCAAATCTAAATAATTTTTAAATAAATTAACAAATGAACACCCTGTTAGTTGCACTGAGGAAGTTTGCCTGGTGGCACAGGAAACATGTTAGATCATTCTTGTTGGTATGACATGGAATTGAACATGATGTATATACTTTTGTTACAATAAATAATAAACTTTTTACCTGCACCAAGGTAATATCTGCATTTGTTCTTCTAATTGGTATTTGTTTTCAATAACCAAACTTGATCCATCACTTGATTTATTTGGAAGAACCAATCCTGGCTTTAGTCTGCAGATAACAAGGTTAGCCACAGTAGATTTGATAGTATAGAATGCATTGTTTTGCAGTTGTTATCAGTTAAAGCCAATTGGGGGTTGATGTAGAAGGGTTAACCTTGATAATTCAGCAGGGTGCATTTCAAGTTCTGAGAATTAGAAAATCCAAAAGGTTGAGAGATAAATTACATGCAAAGGGGCAAAATAAATACTAAAAGTATACTTGAGATTTGTTGCATTATGCATTTTGTATAGGTCATGCAATTTAAACAATTCTCCAATTTAATTTTATCATCAAATTTCCTTTGTTATCTTTGTATTCTTTGTTAAAAGCTAAATCTAGGTAGGTTTATGCTAATTTCTAAGCCCTTTAAGACCACCTCTTATCTCAGTGCATTTGACAGTTTTTCACAGCTAGAAGGCGCTAGTCCATGTCTGCCATAAAGATAACATTGTGGTCACTTCTGTGGAGTTATTTATGAATCAGCACTAATTGACTACAATGCAAGTCTGTCAAAAGAACTGAAAAAAGGGGGCAGTCTGCAGAAGCTTAGATACAAGGTAATCACAAAGGTAAAAAGCATTAATATATCCTTGTTGGTTATGCAAAACTGGGGAATGGGTAATAAAGGGATTACCTATCTTTTTAAACAATACAAATTTTGGTGTGGACAGTCCTTTTAACTTTAGACTATTACCAAGATACATTAAAGTGATTGTAAAGTGTTCTTAGTGTACTGAACAGTATATATAATTAGCCTTCAAAACAGGGGCACTTTTATTGATTAGTTTTTTTAAGACCCTTTGTTTGTAAAATATTTACCATCTAGTGATGGTAAGCATCTCGCCGTTCCTCCACCTGCACCTTGTTCTGCATTTATCGGAGTGATGACAAATCAGGCCTCTTCCAATCGTTGCGTGCCCCATATGGCATCCAGCTCCTGGGGCATGCAACGATTGGAAGAAGCCAGATTCGTCATCGCTCAGATAAAAGAAGTTTGAGGTGAGTGCAGAGGAACAGCGCAATGTTTACTATCACTAGATGGTAAATATCTTACAAATAAAGGGTCTTAAAAAAATGTCATCAATGTAAGTGCCCCTATTTTGAAGGCTACAGGGTCTATTTATTATTGTGCGGACGGACATGATACGATGTAGCATATCATGTCCACCGCACATCGATAAATGCAGACAGCATACGCTGTCAGCATTTATCATTGCACCAGCAGTTCTTGTGAACTGCTGGTGCAATGCCGCCCCCTGCAGATTCGCGGCCAATCGTCCACTAGCAGGGGGTGTCAATCAACCCAATCGTATTCGATCAGATTGATTTCTGTCTGCCGCCTCAGAGCAAGCGGACTGGTTATGGAGCAGCAGTCTTGATAAATTCACCCCTAATTGTATATACTGTTTAGTACACTAAGAAACTTTACAATCACTTTAATCTATTCTGATGATGATGAGATATGGTTGTCAGCTTTCCTTTATAAAAATACTGGATAACCAGTTAGTGACTGGGGATGGTTGATAGGTGAGGGTCACACAAATAGCCTAATTCCAAACTCTCTACCTTATGCCCCACTTTGCTTCTCATATATAGCAGTTTACAACAGAGCAGTGATTTTATTCCCTTGGATGCCAATAACACACATATAAATTATTTAATGTCTTTGGCTACCAGTAACACACACACCAGTGATTTGACCCTCCTTTGACTATTGGTTGCACAGATAGAGCAATGTTTTTACATACCAGTTGTTGACAGTAAGAAACACAAAGCAGAGATTTTACGCCAGTGACTTCATTTAAAACACACACAGATTTGTATTTTAATACCTTTCATAGCTTCCAATAAAACATGTCTGGGATTTTTTTTTTACCATACCCAGCTGCCAGTATCACAAAAAGCATGGCATTTGCTGTGTCACTTCTGTACGAGTCACATTTATAAAACATGGTTGCATAGAGTTATAGATACATTTAGCTAAAACTCATGATATTTTAAATAATGGTCATCCTGCTATCCCAGTCTGGGCAGGGAGGTTTTACAGTTTTGTGAGAATGAAGTGGCTCGTTAGTTTCAATGTTAAAAATTGAGCAATTTGACTAAACATGTTTTACAGTGTCAGAAAAGTTTAAAAGCTAACTTTTGTAATAGGGAAAAGATGCAGTAATGCATAAAATGTTTCATTATTGCAAGTGAAACATTATTGCAATATACAATCATTATATATTTTGTTGCCTTTTGTTGTAAAATACATAAAAAATGTGTGCTTGTTTTACTTTCTACCAGAGAGGTTTGGGTTAATACTTTTAGGAAATGTATGCAAGCTTTTGTTTACTTCATCCTCCCCCTAAGATTCTCAGCAGTCACATGTTTGAAAAGGGTGGATTATCAGTACTGCATCAACAATCATGATAGGAGATTCATTCTTTGCAATAGTAACTAGGTTGAATCAGGGCTGCTAAACCACCTTAAGGGAAGAGATAAGGACAGGCTTTCCCAGTCTCTCTCAACTGCACATGTGCAATAGTGTGTGCTATAACTGAATATAAGTTTTTGATTGGTTAGCAGGGATTCTTTTGTTCTGGGGGACTGGGAAATCAGTGAAATGAACAAACATAAAACAATATACTCATTTGACAAAATAAAGCTGCAGTTTTCATTGTAAAATTATTCTCTGATATGAAGGTTCAAATCATGTAATTTACAATTTGCGTTTAGTGGTCCTCTAATATCCCATACTGTTAATCTTGTTAAATAGGAGCCGATTTAACAAACCGTCAATTGGCCCCAATGCATCCGTTTCCGCGCAAGCCTTCAGGCACGCTGGAAACAGGAGTTAAGAAGCAGCAGTCTTAAGACCACTGCTCCTTAACTCGTCCGCTTGCTTTGAGCCGCGGACAGCAATCAATCCAATCAATTACGATCGGGTTGATTGAGATCCCCTGCCATGGCTGCGAATCTGCAGGGGGCGACCATTCAGCGATGTCTGTCGGAGATGATCAGCTGAGCGGACCATGTCAGACAGACCTTTGTTATTTCGGCCCTATAGGGTTTACTTTCTACTCTGGTAACTTGCACTACTAGGATTCTTGCACCCTAGTAAAAAATGTTTCGCTCAAGCGCAGTTTTACGCTAGAAATCTCTGTTGCTCTGTATGCAGGGAACATAGGTTCTGTCCTTCATTGTGCTGCTTAGAAGGATATATAGAGAGCTAGAGGAAATATACACTTCCCCTTTGGAAAAAAAATGAATGTTCAGGTTACTCTATTTTTATCTGACATACTAACAACTGGCTGCAACATAAAAAATATGAATCGTCTAACTTTCCAGCAGGCTGCCTAATTGTTTTTTTATTTATAGTTCTTCAAGTTGTGCATCAAAATAAATAATACATTATGTTATGTGTATATACTGTGGCAAATGATGTAGGGAACCATCATCAACTAGACCCTTGAGAATTCATGTATGATTACACTATAAAAAGAACATGTGGAAAATGTACATTTACTGTCTTTTAAGAGTGCTAGTACAAACTATTTATCCTTTATTGCATCTTATATTTAATGATTTACTTTGGGAAGAGCAGACATTAACATTTGAACACTCTTTAAATGTTAGACTATTGAAATGTTGATAATTCTGAATTGCAGTGATCAAATTTAATTTTGCATTGGCTGTCTCTACAAACCCTGAAAAATGTGAAGTAAATACGTTATGGATATTTAAAAATATTTGTTGGAGCAAAAAAGACAATATTTTTTTATCTCGATTGCCACTATAAGACATTTTAGCCATGACTTCAGATTGCTTTATTTTTGTACATGTGATCAGTATAAGAAATAATGTTTAAAGGGACATAAATGGACAATAATACAGGCCAGCACTGCTTCTGAATGGATCCTGAGCTGAACTCGGCTGTTGGTTGGCAGCACTGTCCATATACAACCCTGATTGGTTCAGCTGTTGTGTTAAAGGGATAGTTTACTCAAGAATTGTTTTTGTTTAAAAAGATAGATAATCCCTTTATTACCAATTCTCCCGTTTTGCATAACCAACACAGTTATAATACTTTTTATTTATGTGATTACCTTGTATCTAAGCCTCTGCAGACTGCCCCTAATTTCAGTTCTTTTGACAGACTTGCATTTCAATCAGTGCTGACTCATAAATAACTCCACGGGAATGAGCACAGTTATCTTTATCAAACACATGAATTAGCGCTGTCTAGCTGTGAAAAACTATCAAAATGCCCTGATATAAGAGATGGCCTTCAAGGGCTTAGAAACTAGCATATGAGTCTACCTAAGTTTAGCTTTCAACTAAAAATACCAACAAAAAAAATGCAAATTCGATGATAAAAGTAAATTGGAAAGTTGCATGCCCTATCTGATTCATGAAAGTTTAATTTTGACTAGACTGTCCCTTTAAGCTATGGACCATTAGTGACAGTCTGACCCTTTTGTGTAGTTATTTGCAAGCAACAGGGAATTAATAAAATACTCTAGTATTACAACATTTTGTTATTGCTTCTTTATGCCCCTTTAGGTTTGTACATGTGCAATGGAAAATATTGTTTGTACCATAAGATCATTTTCAAAACACAAATGATTCACAATATTTTATTTATTTATTTTGCTTAATTTTATTTTTATAAGCATATAATCACAAAGAAAAAGAAAAAAATTGCAACAATCAAATAATAAAATGAAAGAATCAATAAGTATTTTTAACAGAAAATTCATATCTTCAATGTCTTCAAATATAGAAGTTATTCACTACACTGCATTATATTCCACAAAAATCAAGCCTTCGGGGGATATTTATATATATATATATTTATATATCAACCGCAAATACGCCGGAATTCCGCAGTGTAATTGTTGCGAGCTTGATCCAACCTAGTTATCAAACCCTACAGACCGGCAAAAGTTGAAATTTGTGACGTAACATACGATCCGCCGGTCTCAATCCGACGCAGATCGATGCTTACGTCATTACAGATGTTCCGAATACACATTCGGCTCTATCTAACACTTTTTCCCAATTATCACATTTCTAACAGGTATGCTCGTGGCTATTCCGGCCCAGCATGCCTGGTTTTCAATCCACCACCCTGGAGGCCGCGGATGCCATAGAAATCAATGGGAGTCTGAAAGCAGCGAAAGCTTATGTTCGATGCTGCCAGATATGCTATTGATTTATATGGTTGAAAACAAGTTACGTTTACACATAACACCCTAACATAAGCCCCAATTCTAAACACCCTTAATCTGCCTTCCCAAAAATTGCCGCCACCTACATAATGTTATTAACCCCTATTCTGCTGCTCCCCGACATCGCCGCAACATAAATAAAGTTATAAACCCCTATTCCGCCGCTCCATGAAACCACCACAACCTAAATAAAGTTATTAACTGCTATCCTGCCGCTCCCGGACCCCGCCGTCACTAAATAAATGTATTAACCCCTAAGCCTCTGGCTTCCCACATCACTGCCACTAACTAAACCTATTAACCCCAAACCGCCGCCCCCCCACACCGCCATAAAACTAAATTAAGCTATTAACCCCTAAACCTAACAACCAGCTAACTTTAGATTAAAATTACAACATCCCTATCTTAAAATAAATTTAAACTTACCTGTAGAATTAAAATAAACTATTTTGAAACTACTAATTAACCTACCCTAACTATTATCCTACAATTAAATTAAACTACCAATTAAATAACCTAAACTACATATTAAAAAAACCTAACCCTACTAAAATGATTTAAATCTACTATTAAAAATGATTAAAAATTACTAAATTACCAAAAAAAAATAAACACTAAGTTACAAAAAATAAAAAACACTAAATTACGAAAAAAACAAACCACATTATCAAAAATAAAAAAGATTTACACCTAATCTAATAGCCCTATCAAAATAAAAAGCCCCCCAAAATAAAAAAAACACTAGCCTACAATAAACTACCAATGGCCTTTAAAAGGGCCTTTTGTGGGGCATTGTCCCAAAGAAATCAACTCTTTTACCTGTAAAAAAAATACAAACACCCCCCAACAGTAAAACCCACCACCCTCACAACTAAACCCCCCAAATAAAAACCCTATCTAAAATAACCTAAGCTCCCCATTGCCCTGAAAAGGGCATTTGCATGGGCATTGCCCTTAAAAGGGAATTTAGCTCTTTTACCTGCCCAAACCCTAATCTAAAAATAAAACCCACACAAAAAACCCTTAAATAACTTTATTTAGGTTGCTGCGGGGTCCAAGAGCGGCAGGATAGGGGTTAATAACTTTATTTAGGTTGCGGCGGGGGTCCAGGAGTGGCGGGATAGGGGTTAATAACTTTATTTAGGTTGCGGCAGGGTCCAGGAGTGGCGGGATAGGGGTTAATAACTTTATTTAGATTGCGACGGGGTCCGGCAGCGGCGGGATAGGGTTTTAAACATTTTAGTATAGTGGCGGCGTTTAGGGACAGGGTATAAATAAAGTTGGTAAAAAGCTGACTAGACGCAAGATCGATGACTGCTAGTTAACAACAGTCCGATGCTCATCGCCCGTATTTGGTGTGCGTCTTTTTGCCGGCTTTTTTTTATAAATATGGAGATTGTATTCAGGTCCGTGGCCGCGATGTTAGGCGATGTTAGGCAAGCGTATTGGTGCTAGCGAATGCAGCACAGTTGACAGCTTGATAAATATCCCCCATAGTTTGTAGCAAACTTAGATATTCACGAACATAATTATTCAAATAACTACACAAGCACATTTTTAAATATATTTTTATGTCTAAACCTGGGGTTATTAATCTTTTTTGGCTCTCCAAAGGTTTTGGAACTACATTTCCCATGCTGGCTAAGCATCATGGGAAATGTAGTTCCAAAACCTCTGGAGGGCCAATGGTAATCACCCCTGGTCAAAACCATTACAAAGTATGACCATTTAAATAAATTACATAAGGGACCCATTTTTACCTGGTCTTTTTTTCTTTTGCAAATACAAATTCTACAAAGAAACAGTACTTATTTCAATTTGTGCCTCCTATTTAAAAAAATCAAGCTTATCCTAACTATACAGGTATATTTCAAATGATCATTTGGCATCCTATCTGTAGTGAATCTTATATATACAAAGTGCAATTATTCATAAAGGCAAATTCCTTTCCTTAAAGGGATACTAAAGCCAATTTTTTTCTTTAATGATTCATATAGAGCATGCAATAGCTTATGTCTATAAAAGTAAACCTAAATTAACAAATACTGTAATTTACGTAAATATTATCGAAAAAATTGCTGCTGTGCTGTACTAAACTGGGGAGAGTCAGGGAGGACGAGGGAGAGAAAAATTGAGAGCCAAACCTTAAAATGACTAACTAAAACCAATCTCATAATGCTAAAGCCATTCTCTGTCCCTATCATTTAAATATGTAATAAAACTCATACAGGAAGGAGGAGGGACACTATTTATATGAGAGTTTTGTGACCTTATAGCTGTCATGTAATCATCATACTTATAACGGTCTCTTGCAGCAGCTCCTAGCCTTATGCCGTTGTGCTATCTCATAGATTGTTGTTCTCTGACTAAATACACCTTTGAGGGTAAATTAAAAAAATTGGAAAAGTGGGTTATTGTAAAAGTAGATGTCATTTTATGGGATTACTATATAAAATTATTTAAAGGGACAATCTACTTGAAAGTTTTTTTTTTTTAAAAAAAAGATAGATAATCCCTTTATTACCCATCCCCATTTTTGCATAATCAACTATGTGATATTAATACATTTATTATCACTGTGATTGCCTTTTATCTAAGCCTCTGCATTTTAGCCAATCAATGCTGTATCTTAAATAAATTCACGGGATTGAGCACAATGTTACCTATATGACACACATGAACTAGCAGTCTCTAACTGTGAAAAACTGTCAAAATTCCCTGAAATAAGAGGCAGTTTTCAATGGTTTAGAAATGTGTGTGTGTGTGTGTGTGGGGGGGGGGGGGGGTGTTACATTTTGCTACCAAATAGAGTCTTGGCAGCAGTAAGAACATGCATACACAGTCAAAATAAGTTATCACCCTCTCTAAATTTGGAATTTTGTGTATTTTTCAAATATATCTCATATTGGAGAGATGTTAAAAAAAAATAATGTGAGTTTTCAAAATTGAAGGCCATGTCAATCCATTATTTCGTAATGCATTGACTATTGCAATTTACTTCTTAATGGCCTTTCCAAACCTCCTCTCCTCCCTACAATCTATGATGAATGCTTCAGTTAGACTCATCCCCCTAAGTTGCTGATCTATATCTGCCAGTCTCTACACTGTCTCCCCATACACTCCAGAATACAATTGAAAGTATTAACCCTAATTTACAATTTTGCAAAGTATCTCCACTCCTATTATATATTGTATATATTGTATAGCCTCAGATGCTCCTTGAAAACCCACCTATACAGAGACGCTTACCCGTCTCTCCTTTGTTTTCCATCCTAACCAAAATAATTCTTGAACTGTCTTGAGTCACTGCTGCAACTACAATCCAACCTGTAGACTGTAAGCTCTCTGGTGCAGGGCCCTTTTTCTACTGTACTAGATTTATTTAGTCTGTTATGTTTTTGTATCTTATCACAGATTCTTGTCATTGTATACCCCTATCTCTGTACCCAGCACTACTGAATTTTGTGGTGCTATACAAATAAATGATAATAATAATTAGAATATATTTTTTTCATATAGTGTCCTGATGTTTTATTTATCCATTCTTTCTTTTTTTTCTAGACCATTAGAAAACATGTTTCATCCATGTTTTTCTATAAATAAAGAATATATTTATCTAATTTAACAGCCTTGACCAAGTGAAACCCCATTATTATATGTTTTGAACAACTTATCATTGGTTTAGTTCAAATGTTATTAAACACGCTTAGGGTCACATTTATTAAAGGTCTATCCGACATGATCCGATCAGCGGATCATATCCGACAGACCTCGCTGAATGCGGAGAGCAATACGCTCTCCGTATTCAGCATTGCAACAGCAGCTCTTGTGACGCCCCTGCAGATTTGGCTGCCAGCAGGGGGTTGTCAATCAACCCGATCGTACTCGATTGGGTTGATTTTTAGTGATGTCTGTCCACCTCCTCAGTGCAGGCGGACAGGTTATGGAGCAGCGGTCTTCAGACCGCTGCTCCATAACTTATGTTTCTGGCGAGTCTGAAGGCTCGCCAGAAACACGGGGCTTCAAGCTCATACGGAGCTTGATAGGTAGGGCCCCCTTAGAATGTCTATTTATGATTGCAGTTTCTTGGTTGGATCTATAAATTTAACAAACTTATATGACATTGTTAAAGGGACAGTCAAGTATAAATTAAACTTTCATTATTCAGATAGGACTTTTAATTTTAATTGACTTTCCAATTTACTTTTATCATCAAATTTGCTTTTTTCTCTTGGTATTCTTAGTTGAAACTAAACATAGCTAGGCTCATATGCTAATTTCTAAGCCTTTGAGGGCTGCCTCTTATCACATGCTTTTTAAATCTCTTTTCAACACAAAGAGACAGAAAGTACACGTGGGCTATATAGATAACACTGTGTTCAGGCACAGGGAGTTATTTAAGATTTAGCACAAAACAATGCTAAATTTAAGACAATAGATAATAAACAGTCACAGTCATGTGATCAGAGGGCTGGAAGAAGGTTCCTAGATACAAGGTAATCACAGAGGTAAAAAGTACATTAATATAACTGTGTTGGTTATGCAAAACTGGGAATGAGTAATAAAGGAATTATCTATCTTTTAAAACAATAACAATTCTATGGTTGACTGTCCCTTTAATTGCACCTGCTAAGAACTGATACTATAGGCTAAGGTTAAAGGGACAGTATACTGAAAAATAGTTTTTCGCTTAATGTGTTTACAATTGCTTTTTTTACCAACTGCAGAGAAAAAAATGTATGAAAAAATGCTTTTTTATGTTTTTTTTTTTGTGTATATTAACCTCTTAAGGGACATATGGACGGAATTTTTCCGTCATAAAACAATTGAGCAAACAGAAAGCTGTGTCCTTAAAGGGTTAAAGCTCTGATTTTGTGTTTTGAAGCCACAACTAATAAATAGGTTGAACTTGTAGGTATAATCAGATCTCATTACTGTATCACATTGTGAACATATACCTGCTTCTTTATCTTATATCTGTACATAAAACAATCACCAGTACTTGGAGAGAGACAATGGAAAATCAACATTATATTACCTTATCTCTGCTATATCCCACTGGGAGTGTAATTTCTTCTGCTGGCTGTGTTTACAAAGCTTATCTATAGCTGGGACCTGCGGCCACAAACTTTCAGAATAGGTGGGGATACCACATGCTAAATCAACTATTTCAAATGCCAATATAAGGGTAAAGGAGCTACTTGTAAACAATTTTAATACACTCCAGCAGGTAAAGTGGATCATTGGGAACAAATTAAAGGGAAGAAAAATGTTGAGTAAATTGTCCCTTTAAAGGGATACTAAACCCCAAATTTTTCATCCATGATTCAGATAGATAATACAAATTTAAACAACAATCCAATTACTCTTTTATTTATTTTGCTTAATTTTTTAGATATCCTTAGTTGAAGAAAAAGCAATGCACATGGGTGAGCCAATCACATGAAGCTTCTATGTGCAGCAACCAATCAGCAGCTACTGAGCCTATCTAGATATGCTTTTCAGCAAAGAATATTAAGAGAATAAAACAAATTAGATAATAGAAGTAAAATAGAAAGTTGTTTAAATTGCATGCTCTTTCCAAATCATGAAAGAAAAAATTTGGGTTTCATGTCCCTTTAAGCATAAAATTGTATTCAAACCCAGTAGGCATTCACAATCAATAATGTATGTTTTGGTTATGTGAAGAACTCCTACACATAAATCAAATAAAAGCCTTTTCTTATAGTTTGTGTATTTGTCCAAGCCAAGTATAAGAAAACCGCAAAATAGTTCATGTGACTTAACTAATTCAAAAGAAATTGCTATTTAAAAAGTCACAGTCCACCCTAGTTGAACACAATGGTTTTACTATTGGATTGATTGGAAGAAGATGTATAGCAACAGAAACATTGATTTTGATGTTAGATAAGAACAGAGGCGTAACTAGAAACCACAGGGCTCAGGTGCAAGAATCTAAGAAGGCCCCCCCTCCAAAAAAAAGGTGTATTTCATACATATTTTTTTTTTTTAACATTTAAAACAGAAAAAAAAATGTGAATCAGATTACATGTCTGCAAAAGGAGGTACCCTGTGCCCACAGTCTGTGAGATGGTCTGACCCCTATTACTGTATATAGTGACACTGTTTAACCCACCAGTTCTGTATATAGTGAGTTAGTGACACAGTCTGTAATCTGCCGTTGAGATGGCTGGCCTGACCCTACCCGCTCCAGTACTTTATAAAGTGGACCACAGTAGTCAGTGACATGGTCCAGCCCCCCCGTACTGTATATAGTGCTACTGTATAGTAACACTGTTTACCCCCTGCCCCCCCATGCTGTAAGTAACAAGGTCTGTAATTTGCTGGTTCCACAAACATACACACACACACACACACATACATGCTAAAATATAGAGACAGTCACATACATACATAAACACATACACACATAAACACCAATGGGTAAAACAGAAACAATAACCCCCTCTAGTCAGAGACAGAGACACTATTGAAGCATCACGTCACACTCACATGATATCAGTGCAGGCAGTGGCAGGTCAACGTTTTTTATTGTGACCTCTGCACCCCTGTAGTTCCTCCCCTGGATAAGAACCAAAAGACCAGTGAAGACTGCCCACATTACTTTCTGAAGTGGAAAACTATAAAGGAAGTTATGGCATTGTATTCGAAGATACTGCTGAAACACTCTTTTTAGATGGGGCTGTGCTCTCTCTCCCCACCCTCCCTGGGTGGTTTGATTTGTGCTTGCGGCCTCTTGTTTTCTTAGCTTTTATATAGCCAGTACTGCTGTATTAAATTTTCTGTATATTTTGCAGTTACAACAGACAACTATTTCATATAAAATAAAGGAGTTATTTGTAAACAGTTTAATACACTCCATTGGATAAATTGATAATTTACAGGTTAATTATCTTTTTAATGTATCCTTGGATTACTGTATGCATTCCCAAGCTTTCTTGTATTCCCTTATAGTCTATATCCTTACCACATTTTTTAAGTTTATTCAGGCCCTCTACCCATTTGATCCCTCTAAATGTTATCTTGTACACCGCCTATGTTTATAGCGCTGCACAATCTGTTGGCGCTCTTACAAATACCTAATAATAATAATAATCCAGTCAACCATCTTCATGAGGCCCATTGCATGACTGGATGTTTTAGCCCTATTCTTTTGCTGCAAGAATTTTGGAATGAGTCACAAAATTAATAATTTATTACAAATTATTGTCACCAAATCTAAATTGTGGTGTTTTGGGACAGTACATGCTAAATGTGGGATTATTAAGTGTGTGGTTGCAGAATTTATAAAAGAATGATTTACATGATGTTGTATGTTATAGAAATGGGACAATCACTTTTTTGCATTCTGATGGTGACTTTATATTTTTTGGGTATATATGTATACTAGAGGTATTTTATGAATGTTTGTGAACTGCTTAAAAAAACTTCTTTGCTTCCCAAACCTTTTAATATTGTTGGTACTTATGTTATTTTCTTGCAACATTTGCTTGGAGAGGCTGGACAAGTTCAGATATTAAAGTTTTCCCTAACATGAGCATCATTAGCCAGGACGTTCCATTTGTATCTAAATTGTGAGTGAGGTTAAGGATAATAAAACAGTCCTCTAAGTCAGCTAAAAATAAACATGCACAGATAATATTAACATTTAAAATAAATCCTACTTACATTTTTTTTTAAAATGAAGCCTCCAAGTCTTAAAAATTAAAGTTAACTCCGCTACAAATAAGCTTTTTGCTCGTGTCTGGTAGTGCTCATATTACAAGATGAAAGTAGACCGCTTTTGCACGAGGCGTGAACCCGATCCGCGCAAAAAGACCAAAGTTAGAATAGTGTGTGCGTGTTCATGTAATTCCCCTATAGAGAGTCAATTGGAGACAAATAAAGTGGAAAAAACCCAACAACCCTACTCGTGCATTAAACCTGATTGCATACTCTCAAGTACCCTAAACCTGACTGGAAAATAGGATTATTTCACATTCCAATGTTCCTCACATAGCAAAATATATTCTATTATTTTATTAATACATACTTGTATTTATATAATGATGATATTTTGTTACAATATATATCTATACCTATATATATATATATATATATATATATATATAGATATATATATAATATATATATATATATATATATATATATATATATATATATATATACAGTATATATGATTATATTGTATATGAGTAGAGACATATACAGAAATATATACAACCACATTTTAAATTAGAGGGGAGGTAAAAGGTGAGTTTTAAAAATCGCACAAAATAGAGAAAATAAACTCATTGTGTAGTTCATTAAAGGGACACTGAACCCATTTTTTTTTCTGCATGCAATTTTAAGCAACTTTCTAATTTACTCCTATTATCAATTTTTCTTCGGTCACTTGCTATCTTTATTTGAAAAGAAGGCATCTAAGCTTTTTTTTGTTTCAGAATGTGGACAGCACTTTTTTTTATTGGTGGATGCATTTATCCACCAATCAGCAAGGACAACCCCAGGTTGTTTGCAAAAAATGGGGCCGGCATCTAAACTTACATTCTTGCATTTCAAATAAGATACGAAGAGAATGAAGAAAATTTGATAATAGGAGTAAATTAGAAAGTTGCTTAAATGTCATGCTCTATCTGAATCACGAAAGAAAAAATTTGGGTTCAGTGTCCCTTTAACAAATCTAGACAGACCAAAAGGCTTGTTTTTCCCACAGAAAACCTCTGGAATTCATTGTTTCCAATGCAACAAAGGATTTCTTGGTAAGATATGTAAATTAGGTTCACAATGACACACCTATAGGCATATCAATTTATAAAATACTTAGAACATATTCTTCTATGTACAGAACATTGGAATGTGAAATATTTACAGTAAATACACAGTATAATACTTTAAAAAAATGTTACTTAAATATGATTTTACATGTTTTCAGCAACTTAACTGCAAAGGACTCCAATGCACTTAGATATACAGTATGTATATGTGTGCAAATAAGTATTTATCTGTTTATGTGTAGTATATATCTGTAAATACATATATAAATACATAAATACATCTTGACACACACACACACACATATATAGTATAATATATATATAATATATATATATATATATATATATATATATATATATAATATATATATATATATATAATATATATATATATATATATACATATATATATATATATATATGTGTGTGTGTGTGTGTCAAGATGTATTTATGTATTTATATATGTATTTACAGATATATATACTCACATAAACAGATAAATACTTATTTGCACACATATACATACTGTATATATAAGTGCATTGGAGTCCTTTGCAGTTAAGTTGCTGAAAACATGTAAAATCATATTTAAGTAACATTTTTTTAAAGTATTATACTGTGTATTTACTGTAAATATTTCACATTCCAATGTTCTGTACATAGAAGAATATGTTCTAAGTATTTTATAAATTGATATTCCTATAGGTGTGTCATTGTGAACCTAATTTATACATATCTTACCAAGAATCCTGTTGCATTGGAAACAATGTATTCCAGAGGTTTCTGTGGGAAAAACAAGCCTTGGTCTGTCTAGATTTGTTAAAGGGACACTGAACCCAAATTTTTTCTTTCGTGATTCAGATAGAGCATGACATTTTAAAGCAACTTTCTAATTTACTCCTATTATCAAATTTTCTTCATTCTCTTCGTACTTTATTTGAAATGCAAGAATGTAAGTTTAGATGCCGGCCCATTTTTGCAAACAACCTGGGTTGTCCTTGCTGATTGGTGGATAAATGCATCCACCATAAAAAAAGTGCTGTCCACATTCTGAAACAAAAAAAGCTTAGATGCCTTCTTTTCAAATAAAATAGCAAGTGACCGAAGAAAAATTGATAATAGGAGTAAATTAGAAAGTTGCTTAAAATTGCATGCAGAAAAAAAATGGGTTCAGTGTCCCTTTATGAACTACACAATGAGTTATTTTCTCTATTTTGTGCGATTTTAAACTCACTTTTACCTCCCTCTAATTTAAAATGTTGTTGTATATATTTCTGTATATGTCTCTACCTATTACAATATAATCATATATACTGTATATTAATATATATATATATATATATATATATATATATATATATATAATATATATATATATAATATATATATATATATAATATAGAGTATAGATATATATTGTAACAAAAATATCATCATATATAAATACAAGTATGTATTAATAAATAAATAGAATATATTTTGCTATGTGAGGAACATTGGAATGTGAAATATCCTATTTTCATGTCAGGTTTAGGGTACTTGAGAGTATGCAATCAGGTTTATGCACGAGTAGGGTGTTGGGTTTTTCCACTTTATTTGCTCCATTGACTTCTATAGGGGAATACATGAACACGCACACACTATTCTAACTTTGTCTTTTTGCGCGGATCGGGTTAACGCTCGTGCAAAAGCGGTCTACTTTCATCTTGTAATATGAGCACTACCAGACACGAGCAAAAAGCTTATTTGTAGCGGAGTTAACTTTAATTTTTAAGACTTGGAGGCTTCATTTTAAAAAAAAGTAGTTAGGATTTATTTTAAATGTTAATATTATCTGTGCATGTTTATTTTAGCTGACTTAGAGGACTGTTTTATTATCCTTTAACCTCACTCACATTTAGATACAAATGGAACGTCCTGGCTAATGATGCTCATGTTAGGGAAACTTTAATATCTGAACTTGTCCAGCCTCTCCAAGCAAATGTTGCAAGAAAATAACATAAGTACCAACAATATTAAAAGGTTTGGGAAGCAAAGAAGTTTTTTTAAGCAGTTCACAAACATTCATAAAATACCTCTAGTTTACATATATACCCAAAAAATATAAAGTCACCATCAGAATGCAAAAAGTGATTGTCCATTTCTAATAACATACAACATCATGTAAATCATTCTTTTATAAATTCTGCAACCAAACACTTAATAATCCCACATTTAGCATGTACTGTCCCAAAACACCACAATTTAGGATTGGTGACAATAATTTGTAATAAATTTTAATTTTGTGACTCATTCCAAAATTCTTGCAGCAAAAGAATAGGGCTAAACATCAGTCCATGCAATGGGCCTCATGAAGATGGTTGACTGGATTTATTATTATTAGGTATTTGTAGAGCGCCAACAGATTGTGCAGCGCTATAACATAGGCGGTGTACAAGATCATTTAGAGGGATCAAATGGGTAGAGGGCCCTGAATAAACTTAAAAAATGTGGTAAGGATATAGACTATAAGGGAATACAAGAAAGCTTGGGAATGCATACAGTAATCCAAGGAATACATTAAAAAGATAATTAACTGTAAATTAAATTTTTATCCAATGGAGTGTATTAAAACTGTTTACAAATAACTCCTTTATTTTATATGAAATAGTTGTCTGTTGTAACTGCAAAATATACAGAAAATTTAAATACAGCAGTACTGGCTATATAAAAGCTAAGAAAACAAGAGGCCGCAGCACAAATCAACCACCCAGGGAGGGTGGGAGAGAGAGCACAGCCCATCTAAAAAGAGTGTTCAGCAGTATCTTCGAATACAATGCCATAACTTCCTTTATAGTTTCCACTTCAGAAAGTAATGTGGGCAGTCTTCACTGGTCTTTTGGTTCTTATCCAGGGGAGGAACTACAGGGGGTGCAGATCACAATAAAAAACGTTGACCTGCCACTGCCTGCACTGATATCATGTGAGTGTGACGTGATGCTTCAATAGTGTCTCTGTCTCTGACTAGAGGGGTTATTGTTTCTGTTTTACCCATTGGTGTTTATGTGTGTATGTGTTTATGTATGTATGTGACTGTCTCTATATTTTATGCATGTATGTGTGTGTGTGTGTGTGTATGTTTGTGGAACCAGCAAATTACAGACCTTGTTACTACAGCATGGGGGGGCAGGGGGTAAACAGTGTTACATACAGTAGCACTATATACAGTACGGGGGGGCTGGACCATGTCACTGACTACTGTGGTCACTTTATAAAGTACTGGAGCGGGTAGGGTCAGGCCAGCCATCTCAACGGCAGATTACAGACTGTGTCACTAACTCACTATATACAGTACTGGTGGGTTAAACAGTGTCACTATATACAGTAATAGGGGTCAGACCATCTCACAGACTGTGGGCACAGGGTACCTCCTTTTGCAACATGTAATCTGATTCACATTTTTTTTTCTGTTTTAAATGTTAAAAAAAAAAATATGTATGAAATACACCTTTTTTTTGGAGGGGGGCCTTCTTAGATTCTTGCACCTGAGCCCTGTGGTTTCTAGTTACGCCTCTGTTCTTATCTAACATCAAAATCATGTTTCTGTTGCTATACATCTTCTTCCAATCAATCCAATAGTAAAACCATTGTGTTTCAACTAGGGTGGACTGTGACTTTTTAAATAGCAATTTCTTTTGAATTAGTTAAGTCACATGAACTATTTTGCGGTTTTCTTATACTTGGCTTGGACAAATACACAAACTATAAGAAAAAGGCTTTTATTTGATTTATGTGTAGGAGTTCTTCACATAACCAAAACATACATTATTGATTGTGAATGCCTACTGGGTTTGAATACAATTTTATGCTTAAAGGGACATGAAACCCAAATTTTTTCTTTCATGATTTGGAAAGAGCATGCAATTTTAAACAACTTTCTATTTTACTTCTATTATCTAATTTGTTTTATTCTCTTAATATTCTTTGCTGAAAAGCATATCTAGATAGGCTCAGTAGCTGCTGATTGGTTGCTGCACATAGAAGCTTCATGTGATGGCTCACCCATGTGCATTGCTTTTTCTTCAACTAAGGATATCTAAAAAATTAAGCAAAATAAATAAAAGAAGTAAATTGGATTGTTGTTTAAATTTGTATTATCTATCTGAATCATGGATGAAAAATTTGGGGTTTAGTATCCCTTTAAAGGGACAATTACTCAACATTTTTCTTCCCTTTAATTTGTTCCCAATGATCCACTTTACCTGGAGTGTATAAAATTGTTTACAAGTAGCTCCTTTACCCTTATATTGGCATTTGAAATAGTTGATTTAGCATGTGGTATCCCCACCTATTCTGAAAGTTTGTGGCCGCAGGTCCCAGCTATAGATAAGCTTTGTAAACACAGCCAGCAAAGAAATTACACTCCCAGTGGGATATAGCAGAGATAAGGTAATATAATGTTGATTTTCCATTGTTCTCTCCAAGTACTGGTGATTGTGTTTATGTACAGATATAAATTAAAGAAGCAGGTATATTTCACAATGTGATACAGTAATGAGATCTGATTAACCTACAAGTTCAACCTATTTTATTAGTTGTGGCTTCAAAACACAAAATCAGAGCTTAACCCTTTAAGGACACAGCTTTCTGTTTGCTCAATTGTTTTATGACGGAAAAATTCCGTCATATGTCCTTAAGAGGTTAATATACACAAAAAAAAAAACATAAAAAAGCATTTTTTCATACATTTTTTTCTCTGCAGTTGGTAAAAAAAGCAATTGTAAACACATTAAGCGAAAAACTATTTTTCAGTATACTGTCCCTTTAACCTTAGCCTATAGTATCAGTTCTTAGCAGGTGCAATTAAAGGGACAGTCAACCATAGAATTGTTATTGTTTTAAAAGATAGATAATTCCTTTATTACTCATTCCCAGTTTTGCATAACCAACACAGTTATATTAATGTACTTTTTACCTCTGTGATTACCTTGTATCTAGGAACCTTCTTC
This sequence comes from Bombina bombina, assembly GCF_027579735.1. Classification (NCBI taxonomy): domain Eukaryota; kingdom Metazoa; phylum Chordata; class Amphibia; order Anura; family Bombinatoridae; genus Bombina; species Bombina bombina. The sequence goes on from NC_069503.1 coordinate 521,590,349, forward strand.
CAGCCCTCTGATCACATGACTTGACTGTTTATTATCTATTGTCTTAAATTTAGCATTGTTTTGTGCTAAATCTTAAATAACTCCCTGTGCCTGAACACAGTGTTATCTAATAGCCCACGTGTACTTTCTGTCTCTTTGTGTTGAAAAGAGATTTAAAAAGCATGTGATAAGAGGCAGCCCTCAAAGGCTTAGAAATTAGCATATGAGCCTAGCTATGTTTAGTTTCAACTAAGAATACCAAGAAAAAAAAGCAAATTTGATGATAAAATAAATTGGAAAGTCAATTAAAATTAAAAGTCCTATCTGAATAATGAAAGTTTAATTTATACTTGACTGTCCCTTTAACAATGTCATATAAGTTTGTTAAATTTATAGATCCAACCAAGAAACTGCAATCATAAATAGACATTCTAAGGGGCCTACCTATCAAGCTCCGTATGGAGCTTGAAGCCCCGTGTTTCTGGCGAGCCTTCAGACTCGCCAGAAACATAAGTTATGGAGCACGGTCTGAAGACCGCTGCTCCATAACCTGTCCGCCTGCACTGAGAGGTGGACAGACATCACTAAAAATCAACCCAATCGAGTACGATCGGGTTGATTGACAACCCCCTGCTGGCAGCCAAATCTGCAGGGGCGTCACAAGAGCTGCTGTTGCAATGCTGAATACGGAGAGCGTATTGCTCTCCGCATTCAGCGAGGTCTGTCGGATATGATCCGCTGATCGGATCATGTCGGATAGACCTTTAATATAATGTGACCCTAAGCGTGTTTAATAACATTTGAACTAAACCAATGATAAGTTGTTCAAAACATATAATAATGGGGTTTCACTTGGTCAAGGCTGTTAAATTAGATAAATATATTCTTTATTTATAGAAAAACATGGATGAAACATGTTTTCTAATGGTCTAGAAAAAAAAGAAAGAGGATAAATAAAACATCAGGACACTATATGAAAAAAATATATTCTAATTATTATTATCATTTATTGTATAGCACCACAAAATTCAGTATGCTGGTACAGAGATAGGGTATACAATGACAAGAATCTGTGATAAGAACAAAACATAACAGACTAAATAAATCTAGTACAGTAGAAAAAGGGCCCTGCACCAGAGAGCTTACAGTCTACAGGTTGGATTGTAGTTGCAGCAGTGACTCAAGACAGTTCAAGAATTATTTTGGTTAGGTGGAAAACAAAGGAGAGACGGTAAGCGTCTCTGTATAGGTGGGTTTTCAAGGAGCATCTGAGGCTATACAATATATACAATATATAATAGGAGTGGAGATACTTTGCAAAATTGTAAATTAGGGTTAATACTTTCAATTGTATTCTGGAGTGTATGGGGAGACAGTGTAGAGACTGCAGATATAGATCAGCAACTTAGGGGGATGAGTCTAACTGAAGCATTCATCATAGATTGTAGGGAGGAGAGAGTTTGGAAAGGCCATTAAGAAGTAAATTGCAATAGTCAATGCATTACGAAATAATGGATTGACATGGCCTTCAATTTTGAAAACTCACATTATTTTTTTTTAACACTCTCCAATATGAGATATATTTGAAAAATACACAAAATTCCAAATTTAGAGAGGGTGATAACTTATTTTGACTGTGTATGCATGTTCTTACTGCTGCCAAGACTCATTTGGTAGCAAAATGTAACACCCCCCCCCCCCCCCACACACACACACACACACATTTCTAAACCATTGAAAACTGCCTCTTATTTCAGGGAATTTTGACAGTTTTTCACAGTTAGAGACTGCTAGTTCATGTGTGTCATATAGGTAACATTGTGCTCAATCCCGTGAATTTATTTAAGATACAGCATTGATTGGCTAAAATGCAGAGGCTAGATAAAAGGCAATCACAGTGATAATAAATGTATTAATATCACATAGTTGATTATGCAAAAATGGGGATGGGTAAAAAGGGATTATCTATCTTTTTTTAAAAAAAAAAAACTTTCAAGTAGATTGTCCCTTTAAATAATTTTATATAGTAATCCCATAAAATGACATCTACTTTTACAATAACCCACTTTTCCAATTTTTTTAATTTACCCTCAAAGGTGTATTTAGTCAGAGAACAACAATCTATGAGATAGCACAACGGCATAAGGCTAGGAGCTGCTGCAGAGACCGTTATAAGTATGATGATTACATGACAGCTATAAGGTCACAAAACCTCATATAATAGTGTCCCTCCTCCTTCCTGTATGAGTTTTATTACATATTTAAATGATAGGGACAGAGAATGGCTTTAGCATTATGAGATTGGTTTTAGTTTAGTCATTTTAAGGTTTGGCTCTCAATTTTTCTCCCTCCCTCCTCGTCCCTGACTCTCCCCAGTTTAGTACAGCACAGCAGCAATTTTTTCGATAATATTTACGTAAATTACAGTATTTGTTAATTTAGGTTTACTTTTATAGACATAAAGCTATTGCATGCTATATGAATCATTAAAGAAAAAAATTGGCTTTAGTATCCCTTTAAGGAAAGGAATTTGCCTTTATGAATAATTGCACTTTGTATATATAAGATTCACTACAGATAGGATGCCAAATGATCATTTGAAATATACCTGTATAGTTAGGATAAGCTTGATTTTTTTAAATAGGAGGCACAAATTGAAATAAGTACTGTTTCTTTGTAGAATTTGTATTTGCAAAAGAAAAAAAGACCAGGTAAAAATGGGTCCCTTATGTAATTTATTTAAATGGTCATACTTTGTAATGGTTTTGACCAGGGGTGATTACCATTGGCCCTCCAGAGGTTTTGGAACTACATTTCCCATGATGCTTAGCCAGCATGGGAAATGTAGTTCCAAAACCTTTGGAGAGCCAAAAAAGATTAATAACCCCAGGTTTAGACATAAAATATATTTAAAAATGTGCTTGTGTAGTTATTTGAATAATTATGTTCGTGAATATCTAAGTTTGCTACAAACTATGGGGGATATTTATCAAGCTGTCAACTGTGCTGCATTCGCTAGCACCAATACGCTTGCCTAACATCGCCTAACATCGCGGCCACGGACCTGAATACAATCTCCATATTTATAAAAAAAGCCGGCAAAAAGACGCACACCAAATACGGGCGATGAGCATCGGACTGTTGTTAACTAGCAGTCATCGATCTTGCGTCTAGTCAGCTTTTTACCAACTTTATTTATACCCTGTCCCTAAACGCCGCCACTACTAAAATGTTTAAACCCTATCCCGCCGCTGCCGGACCCCGTCGCAATCTAAATAAAGTTATTAACCCCTATCCCGCCACTCCTGGACCCTGCCGCAACCTAAATAAAGTTATTAACCCCTATCCCGCCACTCCTGGACCCCGCCGCAACCTAAATAAAGTTATTAACCCCTATCCTGCCGCTCTTGGACCCCGCAGCAACCTAAATAAAGTTATTTAAGGGTTTTTTGTGTGGGTTTTATTTTTAGATTAGGGTTTGGCAGGTAAAAGAGCTAAATTCCCTTTTAAGGGCAATGCCCATGCAAATGCCCTTTTCAGGGCAATGGGGAGCTTAGGTTATTTTAGATAGGGTTTTTATTTGGGGGGTTTAGTTGTGAGGGTGGTGGGTTTTACTGTTGGGGGGTGTTTGTATTTTTTTTACAGGTAAAAGATTGATTTCTTTGGGACAATGCCCCACAAAAGGCCCTTTTAAAGGCCATTGGTAGTTTATTGTAGGCTAGTGTTTTTTTATTTGGGGGGCTTTTTATTTTGATAGGGCTATTAGATTAGGTGTAAATCTTTTTTATTTTTGATAATGTGGTTTGTTTTTTTCGTAATTTAGTGTTTTTTATTTTTTGTAACTTAGTGTTTATTTTTTTTTGGTAATTTAGTAATTTTTTAATCATTTTTAATAGTAGATTTAAATCATTTTAGTAGGGTTAGGTTTTTTTAATATGTAGTTTAGGTTATTTAATTGGTAGTTTAATTTAATTGTAGGATAATAGTTAGGGTAGGTTAATTAGTAGTTTCAAAATAGTTTATTTTAATTCTACAGGTAAGTTTAAATTTATTTTAAGATAGGGATGTTGTAATTTTAATCTAAAGTTAGCTGGTTGTTAGGTTTAGGGGTTAATAGCTTAATTTAGTTTATGGCGGTGTGGGGGGCGGCGGTTTGGGGTTAATAGGTTTAGTTAGTGGCAGTGATGTGGGAAGCCAGAGGCTTAGGGGTTAATACATTTATTTAGTGACGGCGGGGTCCGGGAGCGGCAGGATAGCAGTTAATAACTTTATTTAGGTTGTGGTGGTTTCATGGAGCGGCGGAATAGGGGTTTATAACTTTATTTATGTTGCGGCGATGTCGGGAGCAGCAGAATAGGGGTTAATAACATTATGTAGGTGGCGGCAATTTTTGGGAAGGCAGATTAAGGGTGTTTAGAATTGGGGCTTATGTTAGGGTGTATGTGTAAACGTAACTTGTTTTCAACCATATAAATCAATAGCATATCTGGCAGCATCGAACATAAGCTTTCGCTGCTTTCAGACTCCCATTGATTTCTATGGCATCCGCGGCCTCCAGGGTGGTGGATTGAAAACCAGGCATGCTGGGCCGGAATAGCCACGAGCATACCTGTTAGAAATGTGATAATTGGGAAAAAGTGTTAGATAGAGCCGAATGTGTATTCGGAACATCTGTAATGACGTAAGCATCGATCTGCGTCGGATTGAGACCGCGGATCGTATGTTACGTCACAAATTTCAACTTTTGCCGGTCTGTAGGTTTGATAACTAGGTTGGATCAAGCTCGCAACAATTACACTGCGGAATTCCGGCGTATTTGCGGTTGATATATAAATATATATATATATAAATATCCCCCGAAGGCTTGATTTTTGTGGAATATAATGCAGTGTAGTGAATAACTTCTATATTGAAGACATTGAAGATATGAATTTTCTGTTAAAAATACTTATTGATTCTTTCATTTTATTATTTGATTGTTGCAATTTTTTTCTTTTTCTTTGTGATTATATGCTTATAAAAATAAAATTAAGCAAAATAAATAAATAAAATATTGTGAATCATTTGTGTTTTGAAAAATGATCTTATGGTACAAACAATATTTTCCATTGCACATGTACAAACCTAAAGGGGCATAAAGAAGCAATAACAAAATGTTGTAATACTAGAGTATTTTATTAATTCCCTGTTGCTTGCAAATAACTACACAAAAGGGTCAGACTGTCACTAATGGTCCATAGCTTAAAGGGACAGTCTAGTCAAAATTAAACTTTCATGAATCAGATAGGGCATGCAACTTTCCAATTTACTTTTATCATCGAATTTGCATTTTTTTTGTTGGTATTTTTAGTTGAAAGCTAAACTTAGGTAGACTCATATGCTAGTTTCTAAGCCCTTGAAGGCCATCTCTTATATCAGGGCATTTTGATAGTTTTTCACAGCTAGACAGCGCTAATTCATGTGTTTGATAAAGATAACTGTGCTCATTCCCGTGGAGTTATTTATGAGTCAGCACTGATTGAAATGCAAGTCTGTCAAAAGAACTGAAATAGGGGCAGTCTGCAGAGGCTTAGATACAAGGTAATCACATAAATAAAAAGTATTATAACTGTGTTGGTTATGCAAAACGGAGAATTGGTAATAAAGGATTATCTATCTTTTTAAACAAAAACAATTCTTGAGTAAACTATCCCTTTAACACAACAGCTGAACCAATCAGGGTTGTATATGGACAGTGCTGCCAACCAACAGCCGAGTTCAGCTCAGGATCCATTCAGAAGCAGTGCTGGCCTGTATTATTGTCCATTTATGTCCCTTTAAACATTATTTCTTATACTGATCACATGTACAAAAATAAAGCAATCTGAAGTCATGGCTAAAATGTCTTATAGTGGCAATCGAGATAAAAAAATATTGTCTTTTTTGCTCCAACAAATATTTTAAATATCCATAACGTATTTACTTCACATTTTTCAGGGTTTGTAGAGACAGCCAATGCAAAATTAAATTTGATCACTGCAATTCAGAAATTATCAACATTTCAATAGTCTAACATTTAAAGAGTGTTCAAATGTTAATGTCTGCTCTTCCCAAAGTAAATCATTAAATATAAGATGCAATAAAGGATAAATAGTTTGTACTCTACACTCTTAAAAGACAGTAATGTACTTTTTCCACATGTTCTTTTTATAGTGTAATCATACATGAATTCTCAAGGGTCTAGTTGATGATGTTCCCTACATCATTTGCCACAGTATATACACATAACATAATGTATTATTTATTTTGATGCACAACTTGAAGAACTATAAATAAAAAAACAATTAGGCAGCCTGCTGGAAAGTTAGACGATTCATATTTTTTATGTTGCAGCCAGTTGTTAGTATGTCAGATAAAAATAGAGTAACCTGAACATTCATTTTTTTCCAAAGGGGAGTATATTTCCTCTAGCTCTCTATATATCCTTCTAAGCAGCACAATGAAGGACAGAACCTATGTTCCCTGCATACAGAGCAACAGAGATTTCAGCGTAAAACTGCGCTTGAGCGAAACATTTTTTACTAGGGTGCAAGAATCCTAGTAGTGCAAGTTACCAGAGTAGAAAGTAAACCCTATAGGGCCGAAATAAACAAAGGTCTGTCTGACATGGTCCGCTCAGCTGATCATCTCCGACAACATCGCTGAAGGTCGCCCCTGCAGATTCGCAGCCATGGCAGGGGATCTCAATCAACCCGATCGTAATTGATTGGATTGATTGCTGTCCGCGGCTCAAAGCAAGCGGACGAGTTAAGGAGCAGTGGTCTTAAGACTGCTGCTTCTTAACTCCTGTTTCCAGCGTGCCTGAAGGCTTGCGCGGAAACGGATGCATTGGGGCCAATTGACGGTTTGTTAAATCGGCTCTATTTAACAAGATTAACAGTATGGGATATTAGAGGACCACTAAACGCAAATTGTAAATTACATGATTTGAACCTTCATATCAGAGAATAATTTTACAATGAAAACTGCAGCTTATTTTGTCAAATGAGTATATTGTTTTATGTTTGTTCATTTCACTGATTTCCCAGTCCCCCAGAACAAAGAATCCCTGCTAACCAATCAAAAACTTATATTCAGTTATAGCACACACTATTGCACATGTGCAGTTGAGAGAGACTGGGAAAGCCTGTCCTTATCTCTTCCCTTAAGGTGGTTTAGCAGCCCTGATTCAACCAGTTACTATTGCAAAGAATGAATCTCCTATCATGATTGTTGATGCAGTACTGATAATCCACCCTTTTCAAACATGTGACTGCTGAGAATCTTAGGGGGAGGATGAAGTAAACAAAAGCTTGCATACATTTCCTAAAAGTATTAACCCAAACCTCTCTGGTAGAAAGTAAAACAAGCACACATTTTTTATGTATTTTACAACAAAAGGCAACAAAATATATAATGATTGTATATTGCAATAATGTTTCACTTGCAATAATGAAACATTTTATGCATTACTGCATCTTTTCCCTATTACAAAAGTTAGCTTTTAAACTTTTCTGACACTGTAAAACATGTTTAGTCAAATTGCTCAATTTTTAACATTGAAACTAACGAGCCACTTCATTCTCACAAAACTGTAAAACCTCCCTGCCCAGACTGGGATAGCAGGATGACCATTATTTAAAATATCATGAGTTTTAGCTAAATGTATCTATAACTCTATGCAACCATGTTTTATAAATGTGACTCGTACAAAGTGACACAGCAAATGCCATGCTTTTTGTGATACTGGCAGCTGGGTATGGTAAAAAAAAAATCCCAGACATGTTTTATTGGAAGCTATGAAAGGTATTAAAATACAAATCTGTGTGTGTTTTAAATGAAGTCACTGGCGTAAAATCTCTGCTTTGTGTTTCTTACTGTCAACAACTGGTATGTAAAAACATTGCTCATCTGTGCAACCAATAGTCAAAGGAGGGTCAAATCACTGGTGTGTGTGTTACTGGTAGCCAAGACATTAAATAATTTATATGTGTGTTATTGGCCCAAGGGAATAAAATCACTGCTCTGTTGTAAACTGCTATATATGAGAAGCAAAGTGGGGCATAAGGTAGAGAGTTTGGAATTAGGCTATTTGTGTGACCCTCACCTATCAACCATCCCCAGTCACTAACTGGTTATCCAGTATTTTTATAAAGGAAAGCTGACAACCATATCTCATCATCATCAGAATAGATTAAAGTGATTGTAAAGTTTCTTAGTGTACTAAACAGTATATACAATTAGGGTGAATTTATCAAGACTGCTGCTCCATAACCAGTCCGCTTGCTCTGAGGCGGCAGACAGAAATCAATCTGATCGAATACGATTGGGTTGATTGACACCCCCTGCTAGTGGACGATTGGCCGCGAATCTGCAGGGGGCGGCATTGCACCAGCAGTTCACAAGAACTGCTGGTGCAATGATAAATGCTGACAGCGTATGCTGTCTGCATTTATCGATGTGCGGTGGACATGATATGCTACATCGTATCATGTCCGTCCGCACAATAATAAATAGACCCTGTAGCCTTCAAAATAGGGGCACTTACATTGATGACATTTTTTTAAGACCCTTTATTTGTAAGATATTTACCATCTAGTGAGAGTAAACATTGCGCTGTTCCTCTGCACTCACCTCAAACTTCTTTTATCTGAGCGATGACGAATCTGGCTTCTTCCAATCGTTGCATGCCCCAGGAGCTGGATGCCATATGGGGCACGCAACGATTGGAAGAGGCCTGATTTGTCATCACTCCGATAAATGCAGAACAAGGTGCAGGTGGAGGAACGGCGAGATGCTTACCATCACTAGATGGTAAATATTTTACAAACAAAGGTCTTAAAAAAACTAATCAATAAAAGTGCCCCTGTTTTGAAGGCTAATTATATATACTGTTCAGTACACTAAGAACACTTTACAATCACTTTAATGTATCTTGGTAATAGTCTAAAGTTAAAAGGACTGTCCACACCAAAATTTGTATTGTTTAAAAAGATAGGTAATCCCTTTATTACCCATTCCCCAGTTTTGCATAACCAACAAGGATATATTAATGCTTTTTACCTTTGTGATTACCTTGTATCTAAGCTTCTGCAGACTGCCCCCTTTTTTCAGTTCTTTTGACAGACTTGCATTGTAGTCAATTAGTGCTGATTCATAAATAACTCCACAGAAGTGACCACAATGTTATCTTTATGGCAGACATGGACTAGCGCCTTCTAGCTGTGAAAAACTGTCAAATGCACTGAGATAAGAGGTGGTCTTAAAGGGCTTAGAAATTAGCATAAACCTACCTAGATTTAGCTTTTAACAAAGAATACAAAGATAACAAAGGAAATTTGATGATAAAATTAAATTGGAGAATTGTTTAAATTGCATGACCTATACAAAATGCATAATGCAACAAATCTCAAGTATACTTTTAGTATTTATTTGCCCCTTTGCATGTAATTATCTCTCAACCTTTTGGATTTTCTAATTCTCAGAACTTGAAATGCACCCTGCTGAATTATCAAGGTTAACCCTTCTACATCAACCCCCAATTGGCTTTAACTGATAACAACTGCAAAACAATGCATTCTATACTATCAAATCTACTGTGGCTAACCTTGTTTATCTGCAGACTAAAGCCAGGATTGGTTCTTCCAAATAAATCAAGTGATGGATCAAGTTTGGTTATTGAAAACAAATACCAATTAGAAGAACAAATGCAGATATTACCTTGGTGCAGGTAAAAAGTTTATTATTTATTGTAACAAAAGTATATACATCATGTTCAATTCCATGTCATACCAACAAGAATGATCTAACATGTTTCCTGTGCCACCAGGCAAACTTCCTCAGTGCAACTAACAGGGTGTTCATTTGTTAATTTATTTAAAAATTATTTAGATTTGACTGACATATTATTCTTTAGCAAGACAACAAAAATACTTTTATTCATTAAAAGTTGTTTACTGCCTCTCACAAGTAAAGTCTAGCGCCAAGGAGTATCTATATGTAGGTAAGGCGTGAAGTAACATTTCCTTTCTGCAAATAAAAACATTTATAGAGTTGAGTAAGCAATATCTGTATACACGTTTGCCACCTTCTACTTAAAAGTACTTAAAAGTGAATTGATGTCTCTAGATTGCATACATACAATCTAATGTGTACATACTAAGGGGCCGAGTTATCATCGGTCTTTCCGACATAATACGCTTAGTGGATAATGTCCGACAGACATCGATGCACAAGCAGTTCTTGTAATGTGTACATACATACACTCTAATGTGTACATACATACAATCTAATGTGTACATACATACACTCTAATGTATACATAAACTCTAATGTGTACATACAGACACTCTAATGTGTACATACTTAGGGGCATATGTATCAAGCTCCGAATGGAGCTTGATGCCCTGTGTTTCAGACTCGCCAGAAACAGCAGTTATGCTCTGCGCAGGCGGACAGACATCACCACAATACAACCCGATCGAGCACGAGCTGCTGGTGCAATGCTGAATACGGCGAGCGTATTGCTCGCTGTATTCAGCGAGGTCTGGCGGACCTGATCCGCAGTGTCAGATCAGGTCCGCCAGACCTTGATACATATGCCCCATACACTCTATTGTGTACAACATACAATCTAATGTGTACATACATATAATCTATTGTGTACATACATACACTCTATTGTGTACATACATATAATCTATTGTGTACATACATACAATCTAATGTGCACATACATATAATCTAATGTGTACATACATACAATCTAATGTGTGCATACATATAATCTAATGTGCACATACATATAATCTAATGTGTACATACATACAATCTAATGTGTACATACATACAATCTAATGTGTACATACATACACTCTATTGTGTACATACATACAATCTAATGTGTACATACATACACTCTATTGTGTACATACATACAATCTAATATGTACATACATAAAATCTAATGTGTACATACATATAATCTAATGTGCACATACATATATCTAATGTGTACATACATACAATCTAATGTGTACATACATACAATCTAATGTGTACATACATACAATCTATTGTGTACATACATACAATCTAATGTACATACATACAATCTAATGTGTACATACATACACTCTATTGTGTACATACATACAATCTAATATGTACATACATATAATCTAATGTGCACATACATATAATCTAATGTGTACATACATACAATCTAATGTGTACAACATACAATCTAATGTGTACATACATACACTCTATTGTGTACATACATACAATCTAATGTACATACATATAACTAATGTGCACATACATATAATCTAATGTGTACATACATACATCTAATGTGTACATACATACAATCTAATGTGTACATACATACAATCTAATGTGTACATACATACAAGCTAATGTGTACATACATACACTCATTGTGTACATACATACAATCTAATGTGTACATACATATAATCTAATGTGTACATACATACAATCTAATGTGTACATACATACAATCTAATGTATATATAAGCTCTAATGTGTACATACATACACTCTAATGTGTACATACAGACACTCTAATGTGTACATACATACACTCTATTGTGTACATACATACAATCTAATGTGTACATACATACAATCTAATGTGTACATACATACAATCTAATGTGTACATACATACAATCTAATGTGCACATACATATAATATAATGTGTACATACATACAATCTAATGTGTACATACATACAATCTAATGTGTACATACATACAATCTAATGTGCACATACATATAATATAATGTGTACATACATACAATCTAATGTGCACATACATATAATCTAATGTGTACATACATACAATCTAATGTGTACATAGATATAATATAATGTGTACATACATACAATCTAATGTGTACATACATACAATCTAATGTGTACATACATATAATATAATGTGTACATACATACAATCTAATGTGTGCATACATACAATCTAATGTGCACATACATATAATATAATGTGTACATACATACAATCCAATGTGTACATACATACAATCTAATGTGTACATACATACAATCTAATGTGCACATACATATAACTAATGTGTACATACATACAATCTAATGTGCACATACATACAATCTAATGTGCACATACATATAATCTAATGTGTGCAAAGCTATATAACATCTATAGTTGTGTGTGGGTTTGACTGTCATTTACACTTGTATTCCCTTAATTAAAGGGACATAAACCCCCCAAAAAAAATTTCATGATTCAGATAGAGCATGCATTTTTTTAAACAACTCTGCGATTTACTTCTATTATCAATTTTGCTTTATTCTCTTGGTATCCTTTATTGAAGGAACAACAAAGCACTACTAGGAGCTAGCTAAACACATTGGTAAGCAAATGACAAAATGTATATTTGAGCAGCCACCAACCAGCTGCTAGCTCCCAGCTCCTGAGCCAAACTAGTTATGATTTTAAACAAAGAATACCAAGAGAACCAAGGAAAAAAGATAAAAGAAGTATATTTTAAGTTTTATGTCCCCAGTTTTTCCATAGATGTCAGCAAGGTCAAAAACAAAATGCTACACAAAGCTAATTACTGCCTCTGTGGATATGTGTTTTTAATTATTGTCACACTTAATGGTTACATTGTGTCACTATTGTTTCCAGAGATCTTTTTTTAAATGTAAGACAAATGTTGCGTCTACACACAACACCAGACCACACCAAAAATAAATATCTATTTAAGTGAAGGACTTCTCACTGGATGAAAATATGAGTAATCTTATTTCAACTTCCAAAGTGGCTTTTTAGTATTAACAAAGCAGAGGAAAAAAACCATACTGTAGCATTGTCAAAATAATGACACTTAAAATTGCGGTCAAGGTGGTACTCGTAAGTGTTAAAGGGACATGATACCCAATTGCTGAAGCACTTGGAAATGATGCAGCGTAGCGGTAAAATTCTGACCACAGAATTTCACCTGAACATCTGTATGTAAAAAAAGGAATATATTTTCCCTCAAAAATTTCTGCAGTAGCCTCCTCCTATTGTAAAGGGACTATAAACAGCCAATAAGGATGCTAGCCTCAGGACTTTCCTCAGTTTAAGGAAGTTGACTATGATTTCAGTGCAGTCTCATGAGATCACAGTAAAGCAAAGTGTGAACTCACCACTGATGAGGCTGATTTTCCCCAACATGCAGCTGACATAACTGATGGATGGCTGTTCACAGAACACTTACTATATGAGATGAAGAACTTTTAAGGTAAACATTTTTCTTTTTTCAAAGAGATATTTTTCTTGTCAGCTTTTTACAGTCATACTGAGTCACTTTCAAGTGATTTAGTATATGGGTATTATGTCCTTTTAAGGCCTTAAATTTATCTATTTTCAAGCTGATCAACACAACATTGCTATTAGAATCATTGTAAGAATGAATCCTGCACTTGAAATCCTTTAAAATGAGTTATTACAACACCCATCACAATTTAAAAATAAATTTATACATATACAAATTACTGTCCCTTTTTCTCTCACTTTAAAGTATCGCAAAATAGTCACCTTAGGATAAATGTTGTTTACTGCTATTGGTAGAGATTTTTGCACAGCATTTTAGATATGTAAGATACGGCTGTATAGAGTGGACAAAGCCTCGCTATAGTTACATGGTCAGAGCTGCGCTTGTGTGAAACTCGCTGGCTTCCTCAGCCCGCTAAGGGCCCCCGAGAGTCAAGAGTGATATGGCAAAGGGTATACTCTGCTGCAGGAGCCAGGAACAGCGCTAAATAACATAAGGTTAGCGCTGCAAGCTCCATGGTGTGGCTGCGTAGATTTTTGGGGGCAATCTATTAAGCTCCGAAAGGAGCTTGACGGCCCGTGTTTCTGGCGAGTCTTCAGACTCGCCAGAAACAGCAGTTATGAAGCAGTGGTCACAAAGACTGCTGCTCCATAACCTGTCCGCCTGCTCTGAGCAGGCAGACATCGCCAGAAATCAACCCGATCGAGTATGATCGGGTTGATTGACACCTCCTTGCTGGCGGCCCATTGGCCGCGAGTCTGCAGGGGGCGGAGTTGCACCAGCAGCTTTGTGAGCTGCTGGTGCAATGTTAAATGTGGAGAGCGTATTGCTCTCCGCATTTAGCGAGGTCTTGCGGACCTGATCCGCACTGTCGGATCAGGTCCGCAAGACCATTGATAAATAGGGGCCTTGGACTTCTACTATAAGTCAGAGCTTATTTTTATGTTTTCTATGGGTTTGAAATCTGGTCTTGTATTTGGCGCCAAGACTGAATGGGAGGTGTTAAAAGACTCCTTCAGACTCATATTCAGTGATTGGTTATTTCTCTATGATGACTAAAGCGTTCCTGTCTCAGACTTGTTACCTGGACCCTGACGTTGCTGAAGTTTTTAGATCACATAACTTGTTTAATATCTTTACTAAGATACGCAATCACTGGACTATATCTCTAGCTATTGAACTCTGGAACTGTGCCCTGACCTACATATCTGTCTCATCCTTTTGTTTATGCACCTGGTTTCAGACTGAATCCCTGGCTTTGACTTCTGGTTTTTCTATTGATCATTCTTCTGAGTTCCTAAAAACAGAAAACTGCTTTTTTCCTGTGCAATTAGTTCAAGCTCCAAATTCAGGTAATCTAATTGTTGCATTATAAGCTAAGAGACACTTGCAAATGGATCAGTCAAACACTGCAGTGTCTTATGTCACATGCCTTTGTGTGACTCTAATTTAAATTCACTAGCCAACGTCACTAGCCAATGTGTTTTGCCACCTACCATACTAGTTAGTGAAAATATGCTTTTTGGGATTTAAAATTAGGTGCCAGTGTCAAGTTTATAGTGAAAATAATAAAGCAGATGATTTTGAGTATCCCAAAGTGGATCTTGTTAAGCAATCTTACCAATGTATAGCAAATTTTATCCATAAGGGTACAATACAAATCTAGCCAGGTTGTATGTACATAGAAAATGCATGCCATTAATCTTAGAAAATATTACAATAATTGCATAATAATCCTCTGATCTGTATTTCACCCTGGGGCCAGACGGAGGCCAAAAATTGGTATTAAAAGGCAGAATAGCACATTGTGAGCATGAATGTCATCTGTTCTCCTTAAACAAACATTGGACGACCCTGGGACAGCAGATTCAAACATTTAGTGTTTACGGCCCCCATATAAACTCCATATCAAACTTCAGAACAAACACAAATGTTTCTTTATCCTCCCTAGAAGCCTCATATTCATATCATATATCAGTAAGAAACCCTATAACTTCAATGGACCTCATACCAAACCCAAATGGTTCTGCAGTCCTTCTAGATGTCCAGTACAAACATCAGATCTCAAATCAAGCAAAGATTTCTGCAGGTTCTCTAAAAGGCAGATATCCATATTCGTGTAGTCACTGTAGAAGCCCTTAGATCAGGCCCTATGACATGTAGCCTCTGTAGATGCCCTATACCCACATCAGACTCTAGATAATGCCCTATGGCATGTAGCCCATGTAGATGCCCTATACCCACGTCAGACTCTAGATAAGGCCCTATGGCATGTAGACCATCTAGATGCCTTATACTCAAATCAGACCCTAGATAAGGCCATATGGCATGTAGCCCATGTAGAAGCCCTATACTAACATCAGTCTTTAGATCAGGCCCTATGGCATGCAGCCCATTTAGAAGCCCTATACCCACATCAGACCTTAGATCAGGCCCTATGGCATGCAGCCCATGTATAACATCTATACCCACATCAGACCTTAGATCAAGCCCAATGGCATGTAGCCCCTGAATAAGCCTCATACCCACATCACACATGAGATTAGACTCAATTGGTGATGCATTCCTTCTAGAAGCTCAATGTTCACATTAGTTACCGAAAAAAATACCTGAATGGGCTTTAAGTCCTTCTATAAACCCAAACACACGCATCAAATCTGATATCTTACACCAAATTGCCTTTTAGACCCTCTGTCAGCCAAATACTTAGCTTCCTCTGAGTGTATGAGGGTAAAATGATACAATTCTACAACAATTATATTTTACAATAAAATATATAGGGCCAGATTACAAGTGGAGCACAAATTAATGCTCCTGTTTGAGCTTTAATTGCCTAGAAGTAAGCTTTTTGTGAGTGTTGGGTTGTGCTCATATTATGAGCTAACCCAACTAGCGCAAAAATCAAAACTTAGAATATTGAGTGTGCAAACACATATTCCCCCATAGAAGTCAATGGAGCTAAAATAGTAGGGGGGACTAAACACCCCACTCTCACGTGAGCCTGATTGCAAATTTTCATGTGCACTAACCCAACATGAAAATATGAATATTTCACATTCCAATGTTCGTCACATAGAAGAATATGTTTCTGTTTATTCATCATTAAATATTTCTACATATATCTGATGTTTTTTGTGCAATATATATCTATACCTAATATATGATTATATATATAGGTATAGATATATACAGCTATATATAGGAATATCAATTTATAAATACATAGAACATATTCTGCTATGTGCAGAACATTGGAATGTGAAATATTTACAGTAAATACACAGTTAAACACTTTCGGCTAGATTACGAGTTTTGCGGTATGAGTGAAAAAGCAGTGTTAAGGCTCTTTTTCACTACCGCTGGTATTACGAGTCTTGCAGGTTTAGGGGCACCGCACACATTTTTGGTCATAACGCAACGTAACAGCTTTCAAAAAGTCATTTTTCAATGGAACTTCCTTTGCGCCGGTATTACGAGTCTGCCTGGGAGGCCAAAAAGTGAGCGGTACACCCTATACCGTCAAGATCCATACCAAAAACTGAAAGTCAGTAGTTATTAGTTTTACGCTACAAAGCTGTAACATAAAACTCATAACTAAAGTGCTAAAAAGTACACTAACACCCATAAACTACCTATTAACCCCTAAACCAAGGCCCTCCCGCATCGCAAACACTAAAATAAAACTATGAACCCCTAATCTGCCGCTCTGGACATCGCTGCCACTATAATAAAGATATTAACCCCTAAACCGCCGTTATTAACCCCTAATATGCTGCCCCTAGCATCACCGCCACCTACCTACATTAATTAACCCCTAATCTGCCGCCCCCAACGTCACTGCCACTATACTAAATTTATTAACCCCTAAACCTAACCCTAAGTCTAACCCTAACCCTAACACCCACTAACTTTAATGTAATTAAAATCTACAATATAACTAATAGTTACATTGTATCTAGCTTAGGTTTTATTTTTATTTCACAGGCAAGTTTGTATTTTTTTTTAACTAGGTAGACTAGTTAGTTAATAGTTATTAACTATTTACTAGCTACCTAACTAAAATAAATACAAATTTACCTGTAAAATAAAACCTAACCTGTCTTACACTAACACCTAACCTTACACTACAATTAAATAAATTACATAAATTAAATACAATTAGTTAAATTTAAAAAAAAAAAAACACTAAATTACACAAAATAAAAAAGAAATGATCAGATATTTAAACTAATTACACCTAATCTAATAGACCTATCAAAATAAAAAAAGCCCGCACAAAATAAAAAAACCCTAGCCTAAACTAAACTACCAATAGCCCTTAAAAGGGCCTTTTGTGGGGCATTGCCCAAAAGAAATCAGCTCTTTTACCTGTAAAAAAAAATACAAACAACCCCCCAAAAGTAAAACCCACCACCCACACAACCAACCAAATAAAATCCTAACTAAAAAACCTAAGCTCCCCATTGCCCTGAAAAGGGCATTTGGATGGGCATTACCCTTAAAAGGGCATTTAGCTCTTTTTCCGCCCAAAACCCTAATCTAAAAATAAAAAACCCACCCAATAAACCCTTATAAAAGCCTAACACTAACCCCCGAAGATCCACTTACAGTTTTTGAAGACCCGACATCCATCCTCAAAGAAGCCGGCAGAAATCCTCAACGAAGCAGCAGAAGTCTTCATCCAACCGGGCAGAAGTCTTCATCTAACCGGGCAGAAGTCTTCATCCAGACGGCATCTTCTATCTTTATCCATCCGGCGCGGAGCGGGTCCATCTTCAAGACATCCGGCGTGGAGCATCCTCTTCAATCGACGTCTTATTCCGAATGAGGTTTCCATTTAAATGACATCATCCAAGATGGCGTCCCTTAGATTCCGATTGGCTGATAGATTTCTATCAGCCAATCGGAATTAAGGTTGAAAAAATCCTATTGGCTGTTGCAATCAGCCAATAGGATTCAGCTTCAATCCTATTGGCTGATCCAATCAGCCAACAGGATGGAGCTTGCATTCTATTGGCTGTTCCAATCAGAAAAACACTAACCCCCTGAAGATCGACTTACCGGGAGAAGTCTTTATCCAAGCCGGGCCGAAGTCCTCAACGAAGCCGGGAGAAGTCTTCATCCAAGCGAATAGGATTGAAGTTCAATCCTATTGGCTGGTCCAATCAGCCAATAGGATTGAGCTTGCATTCTATTGGCTGTTCTAATTAGCCAATAGAATGCAAGCTCAATCCTATTGGCTGATTGGATCAGCCAATAGGATTTTTTCTACCTTAATTCTGATTGGTTGATAGAATTCTATTAGCCAATCGGAATCTAAGGGATGCCATCTTAGATGACGTCACTTAAAGGTACCTTCATTCAGTAAGAAGACTCCGGATGAAGAGGATGCTCTGCGTCGGATGTCTTGAAGATGGAGCCGCTCTGCGTCGGATGGATGAAGATAGAAGATGCCATCTGGATGAAGACTTCTGCCTGTCTGGAGGACCACTTCGCCCGGCTTGGATGAAGACACTTCTCCCGGCTTCGTTGAGGACTTCGGCCCGGCTTGGATGAAGACTTCTCCCGGTAAGTCGATCTTCAGGGGGTTAGTGTTAGGTTTTTTTAAGGGTGTATTGGGTGGGTTTTATTTTTAGGTTAGGGACTTTGGGCTGCAATAGAGCTAACTGCCCTTTTAAGAGCAATGCCCATCCAAATGCCCTTTTCAGGGCAATGGGGAACTTAAATTTTTTTAGATAGTATTTTATTTGGGGGGTTGGTTGTGTGGGTGGTGGGTTTTACTGTTGGGGGGGTTGTTTGTATTTTTTTTTCCGGTAAAAGAGCTGATAACTTTGGGGCAATGCCCCGCAAAAGGCCCTTTTAAGGGCTATTGGTAGTTTAGTTTAGGCTAGGGTTTTTTTTTTTTTTGGGGGATTTTTTTATTTTAATAGGGCTATTAGATTAGGTGTAATTAGTTTAAATATCTGTAATTAGTTTATTATTTTCTGTAATTTAGTGTGTTTTTTTTTGTAATTTAGCTAATTTAATTTAAGTAATTGTATTTAATTTAGTTAATTTATTTAATTATAGTGTAGTGTTAGGTGTTATTGTAACTTAGGTAAGGTTTTATTTGGTAGTTATTAAATAGTTAATAACTATTTAATAACTATTCTACCTAGTTAAAATAAATACAAACGTGCCTGTAAAATAAAAATAAACCCTAAGATAGCTACAATGTAACTATTAGTTATATTGTAGCTAGCTTAGGGTTTATTTTATAGGTAAGTATTTCGTTTTAAATAGGAATAATTAGTTAATGATAGTAATTTTATTTAGATTTATTTAAATTATATTTAAGTTAGGGGGTGTTAGGGTTAGACTTAGGTTTAGGGGTTAATAACTTTAATATAGTGGCAGCAACATTGGGGGCGGCAGATTAGGGGTTAATACATATAATGTAGGTGGCGGCGGTGTCCGGAGTGGCAGATTAGGGGTTAATAATTATAATGCAGGTGTCGGCGATGTGGGGGCGGCATATTAGGGGTTAATAAGTGTAAGATTAGGGGTGTTTAGACTCGGGGTTCATGTTAGGGTGTTAGGTTTAGACATAACTTTTATTTCCCCATAGGAATCAATGGGGCTGCGTTAAAGAGTTTCACACTGCTTTTTTACAGGTGTTAGACTTTTTTTCAGCTGGCTCTCCCCGTTGATTTCTAGGGGGAAATTGTGCACGAGCACGTACGACCAGCTCACCGCTGACTTAAGCAGCGCTGGTATTGGAGTGCGGTAATGAGCAAAATTTTGCTCAACGCTCACTTCTTGTCTTTTAACGATGGGTTTCTGAAAACTCGTAATTCCAGTGCTGTAGGTAAGTAAGCGGTGAGGGAAAACTGCTTGTTAGCACCGCACAGCCTCTAACGCAAAACTCGTAATCTAGGCCATAAATTTTCTTTTCCCATAGGAATCAATGGTGCTGCGTTTAAAGAGCTTTACGCTCCTTTATTGCAGGTGTTAGACTTTTTTTCAGCCGGCTCTCCCCATTGATGTCTATGGGGAAATCGTGCACGAGCACGTAAAACCAGCTTACCGCAGTTTATCGCATCACTTGTATTGGAGTGCGGTATGGAGCTCAATTTTGCTCTACGCTCACTTTTTGCCTGCTAACCCCGGGTTTTTGTAAACCTGTAATACCAGCACTGTAGGTAAGTGAGCAGTGACAATAACTTGCAAGTTAGTACCGCACCGCTCATAAAGCAAAACTCGTAATCTAGCCATTTATTAAATATGAATATTGCATTAATATGTTTTTACATGTTTTCTTCTAGTTAACTGCTAAGGGCTCCAATGCACTTCTATATATGTCTACATATGTGTACATATGTCTGTAAATACATACTGTATATAAACATTTTAATACATATGTACACATAACACACACACACACATATATATATATATATATATATATATATATATATATATATATATATATATATATATATATATATGTGTGTGTGTGTGTGTTATGTGTACATATGTATTAAAATGTTTATATACAGTATGTATTTACAGACATATGTACACATATGTAGACATATATAGAAGTGCATTGGAGCCCTTAGCAGTTAACTAGAAGAAAACATGTAAAAACATATTAATGCAATATTCATATTTAATAAATGGCTAGATTACGAGTTTTGCTTTATGAGCGGTGCGGTACTAACTTGCAAGTTATTGTCACTGCTCACTTACCTACAGTGCTGGTATTACAGGTTTACAAAAACCCGGGGTTAGCAGGCAAAAAGTGAGCGTAGAGCAAAATTGAGCTCCATACCGCACTCCAATACAAGTGATGCGATAAACTGCGGTAAGCTGGTTTTACGTGCTCGTGCACGATTTCCCCATAGACATCAATGGGGAGAGCCGGCTGAAAAAAAGTCTAACACCTGCAATAAAGGAGCGTAAAGCTCTTTAAACGCAGCACCATTGATTCCTATGGGAAAAGAAAATTTATGGCCTAGATTACGAGTTTTGCGTTAGAGGCTGTGCGGTGCTAACAAGCAGTTTTCCCTCACCGCTTACTTACCTACAGCACTGGAATTACGAGTTTTCAGAAACCCATCGTTAAAAGACAAGAAGTGAGCGTTGAGCAAAATTTTGCTCATTACCGCACTCCAATACCAGCGCTGCTTAAGTCAGCGGTGAGCTGGTCGTACGTGCTCGTGCACAATTTCCCCCTAGAAATCAACGGGGAGAGCCAGCTGAAAAAAAGTCTAACACCTGTAAAAAAGCAGTGTGAAACTCTTTAACGCAGCCCCATTGATTCCTATGGGGAAATAAAAGTTATGTCTAAACCTAACACCCTAACATGAACCCCGAGTCTAAACACCCCTAATCTTACACTTATTAACCCCTAATATGCCGCCCCCGACATCGCCGACACCTGCATTATAATTATTAACCCCTAATCTGCCACTCCGGACACCGCCGCCACCTACATTATATGTATTAACCCCTAATCTGCCGCCCCCAATGTTGCTGCCACTATATTAAAGTTATTAACCCCTAAACCTAAGTCTAACCCTAACACCCCCTAACTTAAATATAATTTAAATAAATCTAAATAAAATTACTATCATTAACTAAATTATTCCTATTTAAAACGAAATACTTACCTATAAAATAAACCCTAAGCTAGCTACAATATAACTAATAGTTACATTGTAGCTATCTTAGGGTTTATTTTTATTTTACAGGCACGTTTGTATTTATTTTAACTAGGTAGAATAGTTATTAAATAGTTATTAACTATTTAATAACTACCAAATAAAACCTTACCTAAGTTACAATAACACCTAACACTACACTATAATTAAATAAATTAACTAAATTAAATACAATTACTTAAATTAAATTAGCTAAATTACAAAAAAAACACACTAAATTACAGAAAATAATAAACTAATTACAGATATTTAAACTAATTACACCTAATCTAATAGCCCTATTAAAATAAAAAAATCCCCCCAAAATAAAAAAAAACCCTAGCCTAAACTAAACTACCAATAGCCCTTAAAAGGGCCTTTTGCGGGGCATTGCCCCAAAGTTATCAGCTCTTTTACCGGAAAAAAAAATACAAACAACCCCCCCAACAGTAAAACCCACCACCCACACAACCAACCCCCCAAATAAAATACTATCTAAAAAAATTTAAGTTCCCCATTGCCCTGAAAAGGGCATTTGGATGGGCCATTGCTCTTAAAAGGGCAGTTAGCTCTATTGCAGCCCAAAGTCCCTAACCTAAAAATAAAACCCACCCAATACACCCTTAAAAAAACCTAACACTAACCCCCTGAAGATCGACTTACCGGGAGAAGTCTTCATCCAAGCCGGGCCGAAGTCCTCAACGAAGCCGGGAGAAGTCTTCATCCAAGCCGGGCGAAGTGGTCCTCCAGACAGGCAGAAGTCTTCATCCAGATGGCATCTTCTATCTTCATCCATCCGACGCAGAGCGGCTCCATCTTCAAGACATCCGACGCAGAGCATCCTCTTCATCCGGAGTCTTCTTACTGAATGAAGGTACCTTTAAGTGACGTCATCTAAGATGGCATCCCTTAGATTCCGATTGGCTAATAGAATTCTATCAACCAATCAGAATTAAGGTAGAAAAAATCCTATTGGCTGATCCAATCAGCCAATAGGATTGAGCTTGCATTCTATTGGCTAATTAGAACAGCCAATAGAATGCAAGCTCAATCCTATTGGCTGATTGGACCAGCCAATAGGATTGAACTTCAATCCTATTCGCTTGGATGAAGACTTCTCCCGGCTTCGTTGAGGACTTCGGCCCGGCTTGGATAAAGACTTCTCCCGGTAAGTCGATCTTCAGGGGGTTAGTGTTTTTCTGATTGGAACAGCCAATAGAATGCAAGCTCCATCCTGTTGGCTGATTGGATCAGCCAATAGGATTGAAGCTGAATCCTATTGGCTGATTGCAACAGCCAATAGGATTTTTTCAACCTTAATTCCGATTGGCTGATAGAAATCTATCAGCCAATCGGAATCTAAGGGACGCCATCTTGGATGATGTCATTTAAATGGAAACCTCATTCGGAATAAGACGTCGATTGAAGAGGATGCTCCACGCCGGATGTCTTGAAGATGGACCCGCTCCGCGCCGGATGGATAAAGATAGAAGATGCCGTCTGGATGAAGACTTCTGCCCGGTTAGATGAAGACTTCTGCCCGGTTGGATGAAGACTTCTGCTGCTTCGTTGAGGATTTCTGCCGGCTTCTTTGAGGATGGATGTCGGGTCTTCAAAAACTGTAAGTGGATCTTCGGGGGTTAGTGTTAGGCTTTTATAAGGGTTTATTGGGTGGGTTTTATTTTTAGATTAGGGTTTTGGGCGGGAAAAAGAGCTAAATGCCCTTTTAAGGGTAATGCCCATCCAAATGCCCTTTTCAGGGCAATGGGGAGCTTAGGTTTTTTAGTTAGGATTTTATTTGGTTGGTTGTGTGGGTGGTGGGTTTTACTTTTGGGGGGTTGTTTGTATTTTTTTTTACAGGTAAAAGAGCTGATTTCTTTTGGGCAATGCCCCACAAAAGGCCCTTTTAAGGGCTATTGGTAGTTTAGTTTAGGCTAGGGTTTTTTTATTTTGTGCGGGCTTTTTTTATTTTGATAGGTCTATTAGATTAGGTGTAATTAGTTTAAATATCTGATCATTTCTTTTTTATTTTGTGTAATTTAGTGTTTTTTTTTTTTTAAATTTAACTAATTGTATTTAATTTATGTAATTTATTTAATTGTAGTGTAAGGTTAGGTGTTAGTGTAAGACAGGTTAGGTTTTATTTTACAGGTAAATTTGTATTTATTTTAGTTAGGTAGCTAGTAAATAGTTAATAACTATTAACTAACTAGTCTACCTAGTTAAAAAAAATACAAACTTGCCTGTGAAATAAAAATAAAACCTAAGCTAGATACAATGTAACTATTAGTTATATTGTAGATTTTAATTACATTAAAGTTAGTGGGTGTTAGGGTTAGGGTTAGACTTAGGGTTAGGTTTAGGGGTTAATAAATTTAGTATAGTGGCAGTGACGTTGGGGGCGGCAGATTAGGGGTTAATTAATGTAGGTAGGTGGCGGTGATGCTAGGGGCAGCATATTAGGGGTTAATAACGGCGGTTTAGGGGTTAATATCTTTATTATAGTGGCAGCGATGTCCAGAGCGGCAGATTAGGGGTTCATAGTTTTATTTTAGTGTTTGCGATGCGGGAGGGCCTTGGTTTAGGGGTTAATAGGTAGTTTATGGGTGTTAGTGTACTTTTTAGCACTTTAGTTATGAGTTTTATGTTACAGCTTTGTAGCGTAAAACTAATAACTACTGACTTTCAGTTTTTGGTATGGATCTTGACGGTATAGGGTGTACCGCTCACTTTTTGGCCTCCCAGGCAGACTCGTAATACCGGCGCAAAGGAAGTTCCATTGAAAAATGACTTTTTGAAAGCTGTTACGTTGCGTTATGACCAAAAATGTGTGCGGTGCCCCTAAACCTGCAAGACTCGTAATACCAGCGGTAGTGAAAAAGAGCCTTAACACTGCTTTTTCACTCATACCGCAAAACTCGTAATCTAGCCGAAAGTGTTTAACTGTGTATTTACTGTAAATATTTCACATTCCAATGTTCTGCACATAGCAGAATATGTTCTATGTATTTATAAATTGATATTCCTATATATAGCTGTATATATCTATACCTATATATATAATCATATATTAGGTATAGATATATATTGCACAAAAAACATCAGATATATGTAGAAATATTTAATGATGAATAAACAGAACATATTCTTCTATGTGACGAACATTGGAATGTGAAATATTCATATTTTCATGTTGGGTTAGTGCACATGAAAATTTGCAATCAGGCTCACGTGAGAGTGGGGTGTTTAGTCCCCCCTACTATTTTAGCTCCATTGACTTCTATGGGGGAATATGTGTTTGCACACTCAATATTCTAAGTTTTGATTTTTGCGCTAGTTGGGTTAGCTCATAATATGAGCACAACCCAACACTCACAAAAAGCTTACTTCTAGGCAATTAAAGCTCAAACAGGAGCATTAATTTGTGCTCCACTTGTAATCTGGCCCTATATATTTTATTGTAAAATATAATTGTTGTAGAATTGTATCATTTTACCCTCATACACTCAGAGGAAGCTAAGTATTTGGCTGACAGAGGGTCTAAAAGGCAATTTGGTGTAAGATATCAGATTTGATGCGTGTGTTTGGGTTTATAGAAGGACTTAAAGCCCATTCAGGTATTTTTTTCGGTAACTAATGTGAACATTGAGCTTCTAGAAGGAATGCATCACCAATTGAGTCTAATCTCATGTGTGATGTGGGTATGAGGCTTATTCAGGGGCTACATGCCATTGGGCTTGATCTAAGGTCTGATGTGGGTATAGATGTTATACATGGGCTGCATGCCATAGGGCCTGATCTAAGGTCTGATGTGGGTATAGGGCTTCTAAATGGGCTGCATGCCATAGGGCCTGATCTAAAGACTGATGTTAGTATAGGGCTTCTACATGGGCTACATGCCATATGGCCTTATCTAGGGTCTGATTTGAGTATAAGGCATCTAGATGGTCTACATGCCATAGGGCCTTATCTAGAGTCTGACGTGGGTATAGGGCATCTACATGGGCTACATGCCATAGGGCATTATCTAGAGTCTGATGTGGGTATAGGGCATCTACAGAGGCTACATGTCATAGGGCCTGATCTAAGGGCTTCTACAGTGACTACACGAATATGGATATCTGCCTTTTAGAGAACCTGCAGAAATCTTTGCTTGATTTGAGATCTGATGTTTGTACTGGACATCTAGAAGGACTGCAGAACCATTTGGGTTTGGTATGAGGTCCATTGAAGTTATAGGGTTTCTTACTGATATATGATATGAATATGAGGCTTCTAGGGAGGATAAAGAAACATTTGTGTTTGTTCTGAAGTTTGATATGGAGTTTATATGGGGGCCGTAAACACTAAATGTTTGAATCTGCTGTCCCAGGGTCGTCCAATGTTTGTTTAAGGAGAACAGATGACATTCATGCTCACAATGTGCTATTCTGCCTTTTAATACCAATTTTTGGCCTCCGTCTGGCCCCAGGGTGAAATACAGATCAGAGGATTATTATGCAATTATTGTAATATTTTCTAAGATTAATGGCATGCATTTTCTATGTACATACAACCTGGCTAGATTTGTATTGTACCCTTATGGATAAAATTTGCTATACATTGGTAAGATTGCTTAACAAGATCCACTTTGGGATACTCAAAATCATCTGCTTTATTATTTTCACTATAAACTTGACACTGGCACCTAATTTTAAATCCCAAAAAGCATATTTTCACTAACTAGTATGGTAGGTGGCAAAACACATTGGCTAGTGACGTTGGCTAGTGAATTTAAATTAGAGTCACACAAAGGCATGTGACATAAGACACTGCAGTGTTTGACTGATCCATTTGCAAGTGTCTCTTAGCTTATAATGCAACAATTAGATTACCTGAATTTGGAGCTTGAACTAATTGCACAGGAAAAAAGCAGTTTTCTGTTTTTAGGAACTCAGAAGAATGATCAATAGAAAAACCAGAAGTCAAAGCCAGGGATTCAGTCTGAAACCAGGTGCATAAACAAAAGGATGAGACAGATATGTAGGTCAGGGCACAGTTCCAGAGTTCAATAGCTAGAGATATAGTCCAGTGATTGCGTATCTTAGTAAAGATATTAAACAAGTTATGTGATCTAAAAACTTCAGCAACGTCAGGGTCCAGGTAACAAGTCTGAGACAGGAACGCTTTAGTCATCATAGAGAAATAACCAATCACTGAATATGAGTCTGAAGGAGTCTTTTAACACCTCCCATTCAGTCTTGGCGCCAAATACAAGACCAGATTTCAAACCCATAGAAAACATAAAAATAAGCTCTGACTTATAGTAGAAGTCCAAGGCCCCTATTTATCAATGGTCTTGCGGACCTGATCCGACAGTGCGGATCAGGTCCGCAAGACCTCGCTAAATGCGGAGAGCAATACGCTCTCCACATTTAACATTGCACCAGCAGCTCACAAGAGCTGCTGGTGCAACTCCGCCCCCTGCAGACTCGCGGCCAATGGGCCGCCAGCAAGGAGGTGTCAATCAACCCGATCATACTCGATCGGGTTGATTTCTGGCGATGTCTGCCTGCTCAGAGCAGGCGGACAGGTTATGGAGCAGCAGTCTTTGTGACCACTGCTTCATAACTGCTGTTTCTGGCGAGTCTGAAGACTCGCCAGAAACACGGGCCGTCAAGCTCCTTTCGGAGCTTAATAGATTGCCCCCAAAAATCTACGCAGCCACACCATGGAGCTTGCAGCGCTAACCTTATGTTATTTAGCGCTGTTCCTGGCTCCTGCAGCAGAGTATACCCTTGCCATATCACTCTTGACTCCGGGGGCCCTTAGCGGGCTGAGGAAGCCAGCGAGTTTCACACAAGCGCAGCTCTGACCATGTAACTATAGCGAGGCTTTGTCCACTCTATACAGCCGTATCTTACATATCTAAAATGCTGTGCATAAAATCTCTACCAATAGCAGTAAACAACATTTATCCCTAAGGTGACTATTTTGCGATACTTTAAAGTGAGAGAAAAAGGGACAGTAATTTGTATATGTATAAATTTATTTTTAAATTGTGATGGGTGTTGTAATAACTCATTTTAAAAGGATTTCAAGTGCAGGATTCATTCTTACAATGATTCTAATAGCAATGTTGTGTTGATCAGCTTGAAAATAGATAAATTTAAGGCCTTAAAAGGACATAATACCCATATACTAAATCACTTGAAAGTGACTCAGTATGACTGTAAAAAGCTGACAAGAAAATATCTCTTTGAAAAAAGAAAAATGTTTACCTTAAAAGTTCTTCATCTCATATAGTAAGTGTTCTGTGAACAGCCATCCATCAGTTACTGTCAGCTGCATGTTGGGGAAAATCAGCCTCATCAGTGGTGAGTTCACACTTTGCTTTACTGTGATCTCATGAGACTGCACTGAAATCATAGTCAACTTCCTTAAACTGAGGAAAGTCCTGAGGCTAGCATCCTTATTGGCTGTTTATAGTCCCTTTACAATAGGAGGAGGCTACTGCAGAAATTTTGAGGGAAAATATATTCCTTTTTTTACATACAGATGTTCAGGTGAAATTCTGTGGTCAGAATTTTACCGCTACGCTGCATCATTTCCAAGTGCTTCAGCAATTGGGTATCATGTCCCTTTAACACTTACGAGTACCACCTTGACCGCAATTTTAAGTGTCATTATTTTGACAATGCTACAGTATGGTTTTTTTCCTCTGCTTTGTTAATACTAAAAAGCCACTTTGGAAGTTGAAATAAGATTACTCATATTTTCATCCAGTGAGAAGTCCTTCACTTAAATAGATATTTATTTTTGGTGTGGTCTGGTGTTGTGTGTAGACGCAACATTTGTCTTACATTTAAAAAAAGATCTCTGGAAACAATAGTGACACAATGTAACCATTAAGTGTGACAATAATTAAAAACACATATCCACAGAGGCAGTAATTAGCTTTGTGTAGCATTTTGTTTTTGACCTTGCTGACATCTATGGAAAAACTGGGGACATAAAACTTAAAATATACTTCTATTATCTTTTTTCCTTGGTTCTCTTGGTATTCTTTGTTTAAAATCATAACTAGTTTGGCTCAGGAGCTGGGAGCTAGCAGCTGGTTGGTGGCTGCTCAAATATACATTTTGTCATTTGCTTACCAATGTGTTTAGCTAGCTCCTAGTAGTGCTTTGTTGTTCCTTCAATAAAGGATACCAAGAGAATAAAGCAAAATTGATAATAGAAGTAAATCGCAGAGTTGTTTAAAAAAATGCATGCTCTATCTGAATCATGAAATTTTTTTTGGGGGGTTTATGTCCCTTTAATTAAGGGAATACAAGTGTAAATGACAGTCAAACCCACACACATAACTATAGATGTTATATAGCTTTGCACACATTAGATTATATGTATGTGCACATTAGATTGTATGTATGTGCACATTAGATTGTATGTATGTACACATTAGATTATATGTATGTGCACATTAGATTGTATGTATGTACACATTAGATTGTATGTATGTACACATTAGATTGTATGTATGTACACATTATATTATATGTATGTGCACATTAGATTGTATGTATGCACACATTAGATTGTATGTATGTACACATTATATTATATGTATGTACACATTAGATTGTATGTATGTACACATTAGATTGTATGTATGTACACATTATATTATATCTATGTACACATTAGATTGTATGTATGTACACATTAGATTATATGTATGTGCACATTAGATTGTATGTATGTACACATTATATTATATGTATGTGCACATTAGATTGTATGTATGTACACATTAGATTGTATGTATGTACACATTAGATTGTATGTATGTACACATTATATTATATGTATGTGCACATTAGATTGTATGTATGTACACATTAGATTGTATGTATGTACACATTAGATTGTATGTATGTACACATTAGATTGTATGTATGTACACAATAGAGTGTATGTATGTACACATTAGAGTGTCTGTATGTACACATTAGAGTGTATGTATGTACACATTAGAGCTTATATATACATTAGATTGTATGTATGTACACATTAGATTGTATGTATGTACACATTAGATTATATGTATGTACACATTAGATTGTATGTATGTACACAATAGAGTGTATGTATGTACACATTAGCTTGTATGTATGTACACATTAGATTGTATGTATGTACACATTAGATTGTATGTATGTACACATTAGATTGTATGTATGTACACATTAGATTATATGTATGTGCACATTAGATTATATGTATGTACATATTAGATTGTATGTATGTACACAATAGAGTGTATGTATGTACACATTAGATTGTATGTATGTACACATTAGATTGTATGTATGTACACATTAGATTATATGTATGTGCACATTAGATTATATGTATGTACATATTAGATTGTATGTATGTACACAATAGAGTGTATGTATGTACACATTAGATTGTATGTATGTACACATTAGATTGTATGTATGTACACAATAGATTGTATGTATGTACACATTAGATTGTATGTATGTACACATTAGATTGTATGTATGTACACATTAGATTATATGTATGTGCACATTAGATTATATGTATGTACACATTAGATTTTATGTATGTACATATTAGATTGTATGTATGTACACAATAGAGTGTATGTATGTACACATTAGATTGTATGTATGTACACAATAGAGTGTATGTATGTACACATTAGATTGTATGTATGTACACATTAGATTGTATGTATGTACACATTAGATTATATGTATGTGCACATTAGATTATATGTATGCACACATTAGATTGTATGTATGTACACATTAGATTATATGTATGTGCACATTAGATTGTATGTATGTACACAATAGATTATATGTATGTACACAATAGAGTGTATGTATGTACACAATAGATTATATGTATGTACACATTAGATTGTATGTATGTACACAATAGAGTGTATGGGGCATATGTATCAAGGTCTGGCGGACCTGATCTGACACTGCGGATCAGGTCCGCCAGACCTCGCTGAATACAGCGAGCAATACGCTCGCCGTATTCAGCATTGCACCAGCAGCTCGTGCTCGATCGGGTTGTATTGTGGTGATGTCTGTCCGCCTGCGCAGAGCATAACTGCTGTTTCTGGCGAGTCTGAAACACAGGGCATCAAGCTCCATTCGGAGCTTGATACATATGCCCCTAAGTATGTACACATTAGAGTGTCTGTATGTACACATTAGAGTTTATGTATACATTAGAGTGTATGTATGTACACATTAGATTGTATGTATGTACACATTAGAGTGTATGTATGTACACATTACAAGAACTGCTTGTGCATCGATGTCTGTCGGACATTATCCACTAAGCGTATTATGTCGGAAAGACCGATGATAACTCGGCCCCTTAGTATGTACACATTAGATTGTATGTATGCAATCTAGAGACATCAATTCACTTTTAAGTACTTTTAAGTAGAAGGTGGCAAACGTGTATACAGATATTGCTTACTCAACTCTATAAATGTTTTTATTTGCAGAAAGGAAATGTTACTTCACGCCTTACCTACATATAGATACTCCTTGGCGCTAGACTTTACTTGTGAGAGGCAGTAAACAACTTTTAATGAATAAAAGTATTTTTGTTGTCTTGCTAAAGAATAATATGTCAGTCAAATCTAAATAATTTTTAAATAAATTAACAAATGAACACCCTGTTAGTTGCACTGAGGAAGTTTGCCTGGTGGCACAGGAAACATGTTAGATCATTCTTGTTGGTATGACATGGAATTGAACATGATGTATATACTTTTGTTACAATAAATAATAAACTTTTTACCTGCACCAAGGTAATATCTGCATTTGTTCTTCTAATTGGTATTTGTTTTCAATAACCAAACTTGATCCATCACTTGATTTATTTGGAAGAACCAATCCTGGCTTTAGTCTGCAGATAACAAGGTTAGCCACAGTAGATTTGATAGTATAGAATGCATTGTTTTGCAGTTGTTATCAGTTAAAGCCAATTGGGGGTTGATGTAGAAGGGTTAACCTTGATAATTCAGCAGGGTGCATTTCAAGTTCTGAGAATTAGAAAATCCAAAAGGTTGAGAGATAAATTACATGCAAAGGGGCAAAATAAATACTAAAAGTATACTTGAGATTTGTTGCATTATGCATTTTGTATAGGTCATGCAATTTAAACAATTCTCCAATTTAATTTTATCATCAAATTTCCTTTGTTATCTTTGTATTCTTTGTTAAAAGCTAAATCTAGGTAGGTTTATGCTAATTTCTAAGCCCTTTAAGACCACCTCTTATCTCAGTGCATTTGACAGTTTTTCACAGCTAGAAGGCGCTAGTCCATGTCTGCC
The DNA here is from genome assembly GCF_027579735.1 of Bombina bombina. NCBI lineage: Eukaryota > Metazoa > Chordata > Amphibia > Anura > Bombinatoridae > Bombina > Bombina bombina. The sequence goes on from NC_069503.1 coordinate 521,622,735, forward strand.
ATAAAGATAACATTGTGGTCACTTCTGTGGAGTTATTTATGAATCAGCACTAATTGACTACAATGCAAGTCTGTCAAAAGAACTGAAAAAAGGGGGCAGTCTGCAGAAGCTTAGATACAAGGTAATCACAAAGGTAAAAAGCATTAATATATCCTTGTTGGTTATGCAAAACTGGGGAATGGGTAATAAAGGGATTACCTATCTTTTTAAACAATACAAATTTTGGTGTGGACAGTCCTTTTAACTTTAGACTATTACCAAGATACATTAAAGTGATTGTAAAGTGTTCTTAGTGTACTGAACAGTATATATAATTAGCCTTCAAAACAGGGGCACTTTTATTGATTAGTTTTTTTAAGACCCTTTGTTTGTAAAATATTTACCATCTAGTGATGGTAAGCATCTCGCCGTTCCTCCACCTGCACCTTGTTCTGCATTTATCGGAGTGATGACAAATCAGGCCTCTTCCAATCGTTGCGTGCCCCATATGGCATCCAGCTCCTGGGGCATGCAACGATTGGAAGAAGCCAGATTCGTCATCGCTCAGATAAAAGAAGTTTGAGGTGAGTGCAGAGGAACAGCGCAATGTTTACTATCACTAGATGGTAAATATCTTACAAATAAAGGGTCTTAAAAAAATGTCATCAATGTAAGTGCCCCTATTTTGAAGGCTACAGGGTCTATTTATTATTGTGCGGACGGACATGATACGATGTAGCATATCATGTCCACCGCACATCGATAAATGCAGACAGCATACGCTGTCAGCATTTATCATTGCACCAGCAGTTCTTGTGAACTGCTGGTGCAATGCCGCCCCCTGCAGATTCGCGGCCAATCGTCCACTAGCAGGGGGTGTCAATCAACCCAATCGTATTCGATCAGATTGATTTCTGTCTGCCGCCTCAGAGCAAGCGGACTGGTTATGGAGCAGCAGTCTTGATAAATTCACCCCTAATTGTATATACTGTTTAGTACACTAAGAAACTTTACAATCACTTTAATCTATTCTGATGATGATGAGATATGGTTGTCAGCTTTCCTTTATAAAAATACTGGATAACCAGTTAGTGACTGGGGATGGTTGATAGGTGAGGGTCACACAAATAGCCTAATTCCAAACTCTCTACCTTATGCCCCACTTTGCTTCTCATATATAGCAGTTTACAACAGAGCAGTGATTTTATTCCCTTGGATGCCAATAACACACATATAAATTATTTAATGTCTTTGGCTACCAGTAACACACACACCAGTGATTTGACCCTCCTTTGACTATTGGTTGCACAGATAGAGCAATGTTTTTACATACCAGTTGTTGACAGTAAGAAACACAAAGCAGAGATTTTACGCCAGTGACTTCATTTAAAACACACACAGATTTGTATTTTAATACCTTTCATAGCTTCCAATAAAACATGTCTGGGATTTTTTTTTTACCATACCCAGCTGCCAGTATCACAAAAAGCATGGCATTTGCTGTGTCACTTCTGTACGAGTCACATTTATAAAACATGGTTGCATAGAGTTATAGATACATTTAGCTAAAACTCATGATATTTTAAATAATGGTCATCCTGCTATCCCAGTCTGGGCAGGGAGGTTTTACAGTTTTGTGAGAATGAAGTGGCTCGTTAGTTTCAATGTTAAAAATTGAGCAATTTGACTAAACATGTTTTACAGTGTCAGAAAAGTTTAAAAGCTAACTTTTGTAATAGGGAAAAGATGCAGTAATGCATAAAATGTTTCATTATTGCAAGTGAAACATTATTGCAATATACAATCATTATATATTTTGTTGCCTTTTGTTGTAAAATACATAAAAAATGTGTGCTTGTTTTACTTTCTACCAGAGAGGTTTGGGTTAATACTTTTAGGAAATGTATGCAAGCTTTTGTTTACTTCATCCTCCCCCTAAGATTCTCAGCAGTCACATGTTTGAAAAGGGTGGATTATCAGTACTGCATCAACAATCATGATAGGAGATTCATTCTTTGCAATAGTAACTAGGTTGAATCAGGGCTGCTAAACCACCTTAAGGGAAGAGATAAGGACAGGCTTTCCCAGTCTCTCTCAACTGCACATGTGCAATAGTGTGTGCTATAACTGAATATAAGTTTTTGATTGGTTAGCAGGGATTCTTTTGTTCTGGGGGACTGGGAAATCAGTGAAATGAACAAACATAAAACAATATACTCATTTGACAAAATAAAGCTGCAGTTTTCATTGTAAAATTATTCTCTGATATGAAGGTTCAAATCATGTAATTTACAATTTGCGTTTAGTGGTCCTCTAATATCCCATACTGTTAATCTTGTTAAATAGGAGCCGATTTAACAAACCGTCAATTGGCCCCAATGCATCCGTTTCCGCGCAAGCCTTCAGGCACGCTGGAAACAGGAGTTAAGAAGCAGCAGTCTTAAGACCACTGCTCCTTAACTCGTCCGCTTGCTTTGAGCCGCGGACAGCAATCAATCCAATCAATTACGATCGGGTTGATTGAGATCCCCTGCCATGGCTGCGAATCTGCAGGGGGCGACCATTCAGCGATGTCTGTCGGAGATGATCAGCTGAGCGGACCATGTCAGACAGACCTTTGTTATTTCGGCCCTATAGGGTTTACTTTCTACTCTGGTAACTTGCACTACTAGGATTCTTGCACCCTAGTAAAAAATGTTTCGCTCAAGCGCAGTTTTACGCTAGAAATCTCTGTTGCTCTGTATGCAGGGAACATAGGTTCTGTCCTTCATTGTGCTGCTTAGAAGGATATATAGAGAGCTAGAGGAAATATACACTTCCCCTTTGGAAAAAAATGAATGTTCAGGTTACTCTATTTTTATCTGACATACTAACAACTGGCTGCAACATAAAAAATATGAATCGTCTAACTTTCCAGCAGGCTGCCTAATTGTTTTTTTATTTATAGTTCTTCAAGTTGTGCATCAAAATAAATAATACATTATGTTATGTGTATATACTGTGGCAAATGATGTAGGGAACCATCATCAACTAGACCCTTGAGAATTCATGTATGATTACACTATAAAAAGAACATGTGGAAAATGTACATTTACTGTCTTTTAAGAGTGCTAGTACAAACTATTTATCCTTTATTGCATCTTATATTTAATGATTTACTTTGGGAAGAGCAGACATTAACATTTGAACACTCTTTAAATGTTAGACTATTGAAATGTTGATAATTCTGAATTGCAGTGATCAAATTTAATTTTGCATTGGCTGTCTCTACAAACCCTGAAAAATGTGAAGTAAATACGTTATGGATATTTAAAAATATTTGTTGGAGCAAAAAAGACAATATTTTTTTATCTCGATTGCCACTATAAGACATTTTAGCCATGACTTCAGATTGCTTTATTTTTGTACATGTGATCAGTATAAGAAATAATGTTTAAAGGGACATAAATGGACAATAATACAGGCCAGCACTGCTTCTGAATGGATCCTGAGCTGAACTCGGCTGTTGGTTGGCAGCACTGTCCATATACAACCCTGATTGGTTCAGCTGTTGTGTTAAAGGGATAGTTTACTCAAGAATTGTTTTTGTTTAAAAAGATAGATAA